>NW_028261383.1:109902556-110067244 GCF_051295495.1 Thamnophis sirtalis | reverse complement strand
AGGAAAGAATCTTTTTGCATATCTGCTTCTTCTAAAAGGCTATTTTCATAATTCACTTTGAACAGCTTAATAATAAACGTTCCTTTCTATCTCGTAATATTATAAATAGTAAGGGAGAAAATGTCATAAGGAGGGTTTACATACTGGAATTTATGTAGCTGCATCCTGAAAACCATACCTTTGTGATATGATATTTACATCATAAGGACCATATTTAAGATGGTTGTACAAATTATTGAGTGAGAGAATGGCTAAGGTATCAATATTACCTGAGCCCTCCTCTCTGATATCTGTTCTCCCACATATACCTTTCTCAGACCACACCAAGGTAAAGGACAGTGGCAGGTCTTTAAAATAGAGACATGGTAATCTCGTAGGGATGATAGAATACAGTAGACAGAATGGTTAGCAACAAAAGTCAAAAATGAACTAAAGAGTATCCAAAGATGCTGAAGAGCAACAGTGCCAAGAAGGCACTGGTAATCTACAACAGCTTTGGGATAATTTATGTAAATTAATGTAAATTTTTATAGTATAAAGAGTTTCATTGTTGAGATCAGAAGAATTTGCATTCTGAAGCTAAAATACTAAGGCTTGATTGGTTTTCTTGCTGCAGAGCCTTTGGCTATCTCTCATTGTCTTGATACTTGAGCCATAGTGATGGCTCAAGAATGCAGTATTGCAGGATCCTTCTCCTGGCTGCCAGATGCCAGCAGTTTGGCAGTTCGATTCTCACCAGCTCAAGGATGACTCAGCCTTCCATCCTTCCAAGGTCAGTAAAATGAGGACCCACTGTTGGGGGCAAGATGCTGACTCTGTAAACCTCTTAGAGAGGACTGTAAAACATTGTGAAGTGGTGTATAAGTGCTGTTGCTATTGCTATTCTTTGGAATGAAAGCAAAGATTGTTCTATTGTTTGTTTTGGCTCCTAAATGAATTATCTAACTTACTGCTATGAGTAGGTTCTTTGGAAGCATAGTCACTGAAAAATATGACTATGCTACTGTTGTTACCAAGCTCTTGATCTTAGTCTTGGATACCCTGGCTCCAGTTAGGCTCTACCAAAATTAGTGAAAAACAAAATGGTTCCAAGCCAAATAATTGCAGCCAAGAACTGGCGCCTTTTTCCTGGTGCCTGCTTTTCCAGAAGGACAAGAAGGGGATAAAATTAATCTAGTGTAGTAAAAAGCATCTTGTGGGGAGCAACAGCATCAAAATAAATGTTGGGCTAGTAATGTTGGGATATTTTCTTTGATCACTCATAAACATTTTTCAAACAGTATAAAAAGCTGGCAGAAAAGCTACCATAAGCAAAAACAATGCCATTTTTATAAAGAAAGAATTAGTGAGTAAAACCAAAGAAATTGTGTACAAGAACGATTGATGGTTTATTCCTTCATCTTCTGTACTATGGTAAATTATAGGCAATCTTTTTGTAGATGCTGTGATTAACCACTGACATTTTCTAAGTGTTGCAAAGGAAGGACACCTAGTACCAGCTAGGTCATGCTTATGAAAATAACATGAAGCAAATAGCATGCTGAAAGAGAATGTGGGCAGAAGAAAGAAAACATGATTGAACTGTCCATTGTGTCTGTATGGTTCACAAATGGTTAAAAGCTTTGAAGTAGAAAGGAAACAAGGAATGTTTAGTGTGGCCACTGTTCAACATCCTTTATTGATCTTGGGCAAAATAAGGTACTTAACTCTTCATCAATGGCATCTCTGTGTGGCATCTTTTATTTCTTCCCATCTTCAAAACAAATTACCTTGGGAAGAAAGGGTATATTCCCCCAGTAGACATAGCCGCATGAGAACCATTCTGTAGTCAAGAATTTAAGAGTTTCAACAATCTATACTCAGATTTGAGGTATATTACTCATATTTGAGATATATAACCCCAAAAGATTGCCTAACTTTGAAGAAGAGTGTACTGGGCTGAACTGATGAATGTTGCTGTTGTTTGGTCATTAAGTCACTTTCAGCTCTTTGTGACTTGATGGATATCATTTTGCCAGAAGTGCCTGTCAAGAATTGTTTCTTTGAGTTCTTATAGGTTCATGCTTGTGTCATCAATGATAGCATGTATCATTCTGTCTGCCTCTTTTTATTGCCTATAAGTTTTCCAAGCATTAGAGTCTTTACCCAGAGACTCTTATCTTCACATTATGTGTCCAGAATATGTCAACATTCACTTCACTAAAGATTTGGTTGCACTTCATCTAGTACTGAATTATGCTGATCAATTTCTCCATATCACATTTCAAAGGCATCAATTTTTCTTCATTTAGCTTTTCAGATGATTCAGGTTTCACAACAATATGGATATATCCATCTACTGTGTGTCCATGGCCCTGACAGTATTTTTATTATCAAGAAGATGCCTGTGCTAATTAATATTTTTTCCAATGCAATCATAGTCTTTTTCACAAGTAGCAGCTACCACTATCATCTCATGGCTACAGTCAAGATTCCTATGGTTTTCTAATAAAATAAAGTCTCTTTCTACTTAAAAATCATCTCTGTTTGTTTGCATGGGTTAGCATTTCCTGTTGACAAATCTTAGATTGTGTTTCTTAAAAAAAATAAAGCAACATATGAGCACTTGCATTTTGTTTGTTTACTTTAAAGGAGAGATTTCTTAAGCCTGGTTGCTTTCCATCAAGGTGCTATCAAAAGCTCATCCAAAGTTGTTAACATTTCTCAGAGCAATTTTAATTCCGGTCTCAATTTCTTTGAGTCCAGCCTTTCTTGAGATGCACTTTGAATATAAGTTCAATAAATAGGACACTTCCTTCCCAGTTCTGAACCATTTAGTTGTTATATTTTCCATTCTGTTATTTTCTGAAGATCAAAGAAGTTTTTTAGTAAATAAATGAAGTGGACCTGTGCACATATGTTTTTAAGGGCTATTGGTAATTTATTGTGATGAACACTTCAGTATGAACAACAAAGTAAAACAGAGGATTGTTTCAAAACTCTCTTATTTTTCCTCTATCTATTAGATGTCAGCAGTGCAATCTTAGGTAAAAAGTCTATAGAGAATCTCAGTCATCCAGGTCTTGTTTTTTCTGAGTACACAGATGACCCTTAGGACACAGATAAACCTCCAAGTGCTTTAATTACCCTCTAAAAGGATGCAGGTTACCAGCTGTCTGCAAGAAATATAAATCCTTCCATTCCCCACTATTCTGGCAGAGCTGAAGAAGCTTCTTGGATGAGAAGTGAAAAGTCTTTAAAAGTAAAAAAAACAAGAAAGTCCAGTTGCCTCCTGAAAAACCACCAATCTTAGGTACTTCTGCCTCTTCTGAATCCATTTCATAAATCTGCCAGCTCTCAGTTTTGATACTGAAGTCTGGGTTGTTGATCTTGAGCATTACTTTATTTGTATGTGAGAGAAGTGCAGTTGTTTGGCAATTTGAGCATTTCTAGTGCCACTTGTTTGGTATTGAGATTTGTATTTATCGTCTCCAATCCTTGGGATATTGCTATGTTTTCCAAACCTGCTTATAAATAAACTGTTGTGGTTCGCCAGTGGCCAGCAGAGCTGGCAGCAGATTCAGACAGTGAGGAGGTTGGGGAGGAACGTGGGCCACTCCCGGAATCTGGGGAAGGCTCTGATGAGGGCTTTGTGTCAGAGGCAGAGTGGGGGCCAGAGCCATATGCCAGTTATCAGCTGCCTTCAGAGTCAGACATCAGTGAGGCAGACGAACAGCTGGAGCCTGTTCCTAGTGTGTGCATGTGCAGAGTTGTCAGACGAAGGGAACAGCTAAAGAACAGGAGTCAACTTGCAAGTAAGGCCACAAGTGGGTGATAAATGGCCACTCCCAGACGAAATAAAAAAGGAGCGAAAGGGGAGTGGAGTTTGCAGGAGACAATTAGTTTACTTAATTGGTTCATGACTCTCCAAGACTCCTTGCCAAGTTTTGCAGATATCGGCCTGACCAAGCCAGATAAAGTCTGTGACTGTAAATCCTCCCTTGAAAGACTTTGCTGGATGTGAATGAGCAGAATTCACAATAAATTAATAAAATGTTTTTTTGTTGGGACGAGGAGTTTGCTTCATGCTCTTGGGAAGCCTCGGTCAGAACATGAACTGAGGAATAATCCTGCCTCAATAAGCAAGCTATTGGGACCACATTATTGTATTCTTTAACACATGTATTACTTTAATAGTGTTTTAACAGTCATTGCATTAGGGTGATCACCAAAAGAATGATTTCTTTTTAGATCAGTCTGTACAAGCCTACATCCTCAGACCAAACACAGCCTTTGTTCTGTTTCAGAATTGCCCTTAACACATAGGTATTAACATATAATGTGCATCTATTATTGAAGTCCTGCAACTAAAGTGAAAGTTATTTCTAAGATCATTATCACTGTGAAGAGAGAAGCAAAACTTGTTCAAGGGAAAATAGCATGCATAATGTCAATGATAAGTGAATTGACTAGATCAATAGAAAAAAAGAGAGTCCTTGCTGGCAGACTCTCTTAAATACTGGGTAATGAGTCACATTAGCAATCAACAGCAGGCATGCTAGGAAGTAAATCACATTGACTAAAGGAGCCTTAATACTGAATAGATGTGTTTAACCTGCCTATACAGTTATTAAAGGACTCTTCTCAAGGGATCTTTATGATGATGAGGGATTGATTATCTTCCACATTCTTTTTGCTAAATTACATGCATTCAACCATAGGTTACAGCAGCTGTCCCCAGTCTGACGCCCACCCAACCTGTATTTTAGCAATAGATTTTTTTAAAATTTTGTTTACTCAGTGTTTCATTATTTCCACTTTAAACTGATTGGTACTGTTGCTGCAATAGACTGTTCATTTTGAACAAAACCAAAAGCCCAAACAAAAATGTGTATATATTTTCTTGTGTACTTCCTTCCATTTTTAGCAACCAACTATTTCTATAATGGTTTCATACATTAATGCAGTGGTGGGATTCAGCCAGTTTGCACCTATTCGGGACAACCAGTTGGTAACTTTCTAAGCAGTTCAGAGAACCGGTTGTTGGAAGAAGTTTTTTTTTTCACTTTATGGGGCTAATCCTGTAAGTAAGGCAGGAAGGAAACATTCTGGTATTGTTTCTAGCCTAATCTTTATTGCCCTGCTTACAGAAACTGCCTCTCTGGTTAACCCTTATTACATTGTAACAGCTAAGGCGAAGTGCCCATCGACTTGAATGACGTTGAGTTGGTCACGCCCACATGGTCACATGACCACCAAGCCACACCTACCCAGCTGGTCATTAGGGCAGAGAACCAGTTGTTAAATTATTTGAATCTCACCACTGCATTAATGCTAATATGAAAATTACACATACCTCCCAACCTTGTCCAATAAATATTGAAAATCACCAACTGAGGAAGGACATCAACTGCATCTACCCCAGTCGAAAGAGAATTAATGCTATTTATTCTAGAGGAAATTTTGAAGCGGACCAAATGGGGTTGAAGAACAATTAGTTAATTTTGTGCTACTTAAAAACAACATGGAAATTCACTGCCTTAAGTTATTTGTAAAAATAATAAAGGTGGGATACAAAAAATAAAAAAAATATTTGCATTCATATAACAATTTTCTCCCACATTTCTAACCATTTCCAACTTACAGGAAACTGGTGAATTCATGCCTGTTGTAAAAGCAACTCCTGGCACTGAAAGCTGTATTTGCATCTATACTCTGGACTATAAGGAATCTTGCACCATCTGCTCATTGCATATGTTTTCTCTGATCAAGCTGCTCTACTTCAGCCTTCCCCAACCTGGTGCTATCTGTATGGGGAGATAGGAATGTAAACTTTTGAATGAATATATGAAATATCAAAATACAGAAATAGTATTCCTACTCTTCTAAATTATCATTTAATTAAAGTAGTAAATTATAGTAATTATTAAATACAGAAATATATAATATTATATAGTATTGTCCATAAAGGAGAATATTTGTAGCTTAGGGTTGAAATGAGGGGTCCTTGGTGCTCTCTGAGCTGGCTTGTTTTCTTGCAGATGTTTCATTGCCCAAACTAGGTAACGTCATCAGTGCTAATAAGGAGTGTTGTTTGCTGGTTTGGCTCTTGGGCAGTTTCTTGATTGTGGTATTGTTTACTTGATTGTTGGTCTGAAGTTAACTCCAGGGTTAACATCAGACCAACAATCAAGTAAACAATACCACAGTCAAAAAAAATGCCCAAGAGCCAACAGTAAACAGCCCAACTTTGAAGAATCTTTAAAATCACTCTCACAAATACTGACAGAGCAATCCACCAGAATATAAACTGACAGCAAACAGCACTCCCTACTAGCAATGTTATCAAGTTTGGGTAATGAGACATCTGCAAGAAAACAAGCAAGCTCAGAGAGCACCAAGGACCCCTGATATAGTATTCTAATTATAATATAACCGTGATGGTGAACCTATGGCATGCATGCCACAGATGGTGGCAACAGTAGGTAGCTCTCAGCTCCGGCAGGCATGTGAGTGATGGCCAGCTGGTTTTCGGTCTTCGGAAAGCTGGGGGACGCCATTTTCGCCCTCCCCAGGCTTCAGGAAAGCCTCCAGAGCCTGGGGAGGGTGAAAATCCCCCTGCACAGGGTCATGTGTGCATGCACATTGGGGGGGGGGTGTCGCTCTTTCAGGCACAGGTGGATGGCCATGCATGTGCACGCGATAGCATGCACACACACAGTTTTGGCACACCTTTAGAAAAAGGTGTGCCATTACACTAATACAATATTATTATAATTATTATAACAATTAAATACAGTATTATTAAATTACAATTTAAATTATAGTAAATTATAATTTAAATTATAGTTTAGTTAAAGCATAAGACAGTCTACTTCTTGGTAAGATTTAAAAATGCAGGATAGACAGCATCACCACCAGATGGATTCTTAACTGGCTGACCAACTGCACACAACGTGTAGTCCTCAATGGAACTGCATCTACATGGAGGGAAATATGCAGTGGAGCACCCCAAGCTTCTGTCTTAAACTGTCCAGTACTCTTCAACATCATCATAAACAATTTAGTTGAGGGGATAGAAGAAGAACTCCACAAATTTGTAGACAACATGAAGCTTGGGGAATAGCCAACACATTAGAAGATAGGCTCAAAGTTTAGAACGCTCCTGACAGACTTGAACATGGGATTCTAACAAAATGCAATCCAGTGGTAAGAAAAATAAGATCTTATACTATTTGTTTATTTATCAATCAAATTTATATGACTGCCCATCTTTCGGAAAGTGGTTGTGGTTAAAAACAGTAATTAAATAGACAGTCAGTGTTAAAACCATTATATAATAATTATTAAAAAGAATTCAAATTATAAAAACTAAGTCAAAACATGCAAAGCTAATAATAGACAGAAGATGTTAATAATAAGGGAGTTCACCTGTCCTCTGGAGTTCCCAAAGCTGCTGGCATAATCAGATCTTGAGGGACTTTTGGACGCTCAGGAGTGATGAGGATAACCTTATCTCTAGAGGGAGAAAAAGGGTGCTACAACAGAAAAGGCCAAGCATCTAGGGGCTGCCAAATGTAGCTCTCTAAACATCAGAACCAACATATTCATGTAACATACTGATTCTGTGATCTGGTGGGATAGACAGATAAAATAAGGAAATCCTCAAATAACCTGGTCTCATGCCATTGGGCTTTAAAAATCAATAGCAACATCTTGAATTGAATGTGAAAACAAACTGTTAACTAATGGCAGCTGAACAGCAGAGCTGTAACATGTGCTCTATCAGAAAACACATAGCTGCTAATGCCACCTCATTTGGTACCAGTTAAATTTTTCAGGTATTTTTCAAGGAAAGTTCCATTAAGGGTGCATTTTAATAATTTAACCAGGGCATGAGTGACTGTGATCTTACCTGATCCAGGAATGGGTGCAACTGGGGCACAATGCAGGTGATACTCAATTTATGATTGGTCACTTAACAATTGTTGTAAGTTATGATGGACCTACCTAGAACTACTAATTACCCAGGATTTAAATGGCCAGCCAATCCCACAGTTTGTCTGTATCTTTAACTTAGTACCTGGTTGTTTGAAAGATTGCTTTTCCTTATTGTGTCTGCCATTCTGTAAAATAATGTGTAAATCCCCACAATCTAGAAATGTCATTTTAATGGGATTCAGTAGAATTCTGGATTCTGATACCTCAGTGGGAATCTGTGGAATTCTAAAGATATGCCACAAACATATAGCTCTTTAATATGGTCTGGGCCAAAGTGTTTTGTGAATTTGTTCATGCATTTTTAGGATTTTAAGTTTTGGTATTTTCTGAGTGGTTGTCCATTATTTTAGCACTTTGTATTGCATTGTTTTAACCTCCTCTGTACAGCACCTTGATTCCCAATGGGGATCAAGGTATCCTTATGAATCCAATAAATAAATATTTGTAGATTATTGTGCTAGCCTGAGCTACCAATTGTGTGACAAAGGAAATCACACAACTGAGGTTTGGATAACATTCAAATCACAATCCTAATGTTATGCCTTTAGAGCAGGTGAGTCAAACTCAAGGCATGGGGACCAGTTCCAGCCCGTGGGTGGCTCCAATCTGGCCCACAGGGCCATCCCGGAATGAAGCAAAGGACTAGCCTGCAGTGCTTCTGCCAGTGAAAATGGAACTTGAGAGAGCCCCCCCCCCCAAGCTCCGTTTTTGCTGGCAGAGGATTGCAGGAGGCTATCACAGCCAAAAATGGAGCTTGAGAGCCCATTTTCACTGGCAGAGTGCTCTGGCCACCACAGGCGCTAACACAAATGATGTCTAGCTGGCCACAACCCCTGGCCCTGCCCCTCAAAGATCAAACACAACCCTGATGCAGCCCTCAATGAAATTGAGTTTGACACCCTGCGTTAAAGCATCATGTGAAATGCTAAGAAACTGGATACATCTAGTTTTATGAAAAGAAGGACTAGTGGGACATGATGCCAGTGTTCCGATATCTCAGAGGTTGCCACAAAGAAGAGGGAATCAAACTATTCTCCAAAGCACCTGAGGGTAGAAAAAGAAGCAATGGGTAGAAACTAATCAAGGAGAGAAGCAATCTAGAACTAAGGGAAAATTTACTGACAGTTAGAACAATTAATCAGTGAAATAACTTGCCTCCAGAAGTTGTAAATGCTCCAACACTGGAAGTTTTTAAGAAGAGATTAGATAATCATCTGTCTGAAGTGGTGTAGGGATTCCTGCCTAAGCAGAAGGTTGGACTAGGAGACCTCCCAAGGTCCCTTCCAACTCTGTTATTCTATTCTATTCTAAGAGTAAAGGCACACTATTTAACTGAAATGTTTTAAATTATGCAAACTTATCTCTATTTTTTGCTGCATGAGTAATCTATGATTCATAGCAAAATTATACCGCAAAGCAAATTCTAACCTGAGGGTGACATATACCTCTTCTGAAGTGCATCTTTAAAATCACATTAATAACTCAATGAATTTAAATCAGCACGTGGGTTCCTAATCTGCATGACCTAAAAGCCATTATAACTAAATTTCTACAGCCTGGTACACTGAACATTTGCATGACTACAATATTCCAAATTATCAGTCATAGCCAAATTATCTAAGAATTATGGGGATTGTTCTCCTAATATATCTGAAGAACACTAGGTTGCAGAAGGCTGACTTCAATAGAAAGGGTAGAAAAAATAACCCATTGGCCATTCTTTAGAACTACCATTAGCAGACAGATTAAATATATTAAAGGAGGGGCTGGGAACCTTTGTTGGTTCAAGAGTCATATTGCTTTATGGCTAACATTCTGAAAGATCACAGATGAAGATGTTCCTGGGGGAAAAAAAAACATAGGTGAGGCTATTTTAGATTTGTTCCACTGGCAATCTGTCCATTGGTTGATTGCTGTCACTGTCAGAAAACTGTTTTTTATTTTCAAGTTGAATCTCTCCTTGTTCAGTTTCCATCCATTATTCCTTTTCTGGCCTTCAGGTGCTTTGCAAAATACTGAAGCTTGACCCCCTCCTCTCTGTGGCAGCCCCTGAGATATTGGAACATTGTTATCATGTCTCCTCTGGTCCTTCTCTTCACTAGACTAGCCATGCCCAGTTCCTGTAACCGTTCTTCATATGTTTTAGTCTCCAGTCCCCTAATCATCTTGCTCTTCTCTGCACTCTTTCTAGAGTTTCAACATTTTTTTTTATAGTGTGGCGATCAAAACTGGATTCTAAGTATTCTAAGTGTGTTAGTACCTCACTTGATCTTGCTGTATTTCTCTGTTAATGCAACTTAGGGTTGCATTGACTTTTTTTTTGCCGTCACACACTGTTGACTCATATTCAATTGGTTGTCCACTAAGACTCCAAGATTCCTCTCACAGTTACTGCTATTAAGCCTGGTTTCACTCATTCTATATGTGTACTTTTGGTTTTTCTTGCCTAAGTATAAGACTTTACTTTTATCTAGATTGAATTTAATTTTGTTAGATAGGGCCCAGTGTTCAAGTCTGTCAAGATCCATCTGGATCTTCAGCCTATCATCTAAGGTGTTGGCTATTCCTGCCAGCTTAGTATTATCTGCATGTTTGCTCAACATAGCCATATAGTTCTATATAAAACAAACACCTGCCACAATACACAGAGGAAATTCATGTAGGCACACCATTTGTTTCCATGTACTATATTCATAGATAATGTAGATAAAATGCAGTCCTTCCCAACTGCATTTTTAGTTATGCAGAGCAATTTATCCTTGGTTAAAACAAAAAGAGAAACCAATCTTCTTTATGAATAATAAGTGTGACCCCAAATAGACTGCACATACTGTATTCAAACTAGTCCTGGGGTTTAAAAAATAACATGATTTTTTTTCCCCTGACAATGAAAGACTATGGTGAAAAATCTTTGCATTATTGTAACTAAAAGTTAGGTAAAGGAGGAGTTGTGGTCCTGTCTGATTGGTATATTAAAGTCTCCTTTATTTCAATTTATTCAAATTGTTTTTTGATATGTAATTTCAAATGCATAATGGTTTTTTTGTGTAACAACTAGGCAAAATAGAAGTCAGACAAATGAAGATAATTCAGTTCTTCACTCTCAATGGAATCCCTATTGGTGTTCTTTCTTGAGTGTTCTTCTCATTGAGAATAGCAGATTGTGGTGGGGACATAATTCCCAGTGAATTATGTTAAACAAATAATAGCGGCACCTTGCTAAAGTGTGTCCCTATGGCTATAAGATACAAGATAAATGTTTTGTCCTTGTACATAGAGATAACCAGTTTTTAACATGCTATAGTCTTTAAATTATGAACACACTCTTGGTATAAGGGATCCATGCCTAACTGGAAATTAGAAGTGCTCCTATTAATTTGGAAGGTTTAACTTCGTATCTTAAACTACTGACTGGCAATGAAATTCCATCCCTCTTTAGACCTAAGGCATACTGTATTCTGCTGCCCTTATGCCAGATAGGTATGTTGAACAATGTATGGTTATTACCTCAAGTATGAAGGGTATGTGGATGGTATAGAAGTAAATAAAATGTATGAAAGTTTGAAGCCAGGGTTAAGGTAAGTAGCATGAATGAGTACATCCTCTTTCTTCATTATTCCTGTAAACAGGGATTGTGAATCCACAATCTCTGACATAACCTTGAGTATTTCAGTAATGCAAAGAAGACACACTTCATGCTCAAGGGAACAAGTCAAACTGTATGCGTGATTAACCTTGATTTGCTACCTCTGGGTAGCGGTAATTCTCGGTTCTGTGTCCTTGTAGCAATTGTACTTCAAGGCAGCAATCTCAGGCGCACTGAGTGTGCATGAAAGTATCTGCCTGTACAACGTCCGTGCTTGCTCTTTAAAAGCACCAAACTGTCAGAAAAATTATGATGAAGCACCACAGGGTTTAAACAATGAAATAAAATTAAGCAGGTCGGAATCCCCCGAGTTTTTCATCTATGTAGCTTTTTGAAGGAGGTGTCACTGGGTTGTTTAGTCAGTCATCTATTAAAAGGTCATGGTCTGTGGAGATATATTTCTCCAAGTTGCTCTGTGGACCTTGAATCATGCATTTTTAAAAGAGCTATTGAAGGGATATTTGAGTAAAAGCATCAATAAAAGTTGCATTGTTAATGCAACTATCCATGGTATTAGTATCTTTAATATAAGGTTATTTTGCATCTCTTTTAAAAAGCAAACTGTGATTTAGGAATGCACAAACATACTACATTCAGAAGTAGCATTGATTTGTCCTGCATTATGTAGCAGAATGCAAAGAAATGGCTTGAAGTCCATTTCTTTTTGCAAATTGGAATTATAATAAGCAGCCCTGAGGTACAAAGGCTTCTCACAATCACAAACCAAATGTGGTGTCAACATTGTTTCAGGTACACTCACTTTGTCAGTGAAATGGACAGGCTTTAAATTCGACAAATAAATAAATAAAATAAATGTAATATAAGATAGATAGGCAGACAGATGTCACACACCCTGACACCTGCCTTGATGGCCCATTTCTTCTGCAACCACCAAGGACTGTAAGGCTTTCCTAAAGGCCTCTGCAGCTGATAACAGAGCTCTGCTTTAGGAAAACCTTGCCGGCCTCAAAAGGCCTCAACAGAGAAAAGGAGGCCGGGGGCAACACACCCATAAGTGAGGTGAGTCAATGGATAACACCACCCCACTCCACCACCCCAAAAAAGACCTGGTGCCATTTTTGGTGGCAAAATATATAAGACAGGATCTTATTTTGGGGAAAACACAGGTATTACATAATATATTCCCTCAACAGCCAGCATTGTACTCTAAAGCAAACCACTTCTGAAACTGTGCTAAAGCTTGGGTGAATAGCCAGATTGACAATGACTATCTGAATGTCATTGTGATTGGAGCTATATGGATATCTGGGGAGATGGTGTTCCAGAGGGACGGTGCCTTGACAGAGGAAGCTAACTTTCTAACAATTGAAGAAACCTAGAATGTACCATCTCTGCCTGATTGAATTTAGAAACCAATGGATGTAGACACTCTCTCAAATAACTAGGACATATGCTATTAAAGCATTATGGTACCAACCAGCATCTTGAATTGCATCCAGAAACTAAGTTACTCAGTGCACCTTGTACAGCAGTGGTGGCATATAGGGCTGTTAGTGTTCCAAGACAACCATAGCTTCTGAGTTGTCTCCACAAAGGCTGATATACAGTGCATTGCAGTAGTCCCATTGTGAGGTGGCTACGGCGTGACTGACCACCTGAATAGTCCTCTAATCCAGGAATGGTATTATCTAGTATACTAGACTGATCTCAGTGAAAGACCTCTTGCCATCTGCTCTTCAAGCAGAAGTTGTAATTTCAAGACACAATCTGTATCCTTCTCTAACAAGGAAGCGCTATCCCATCTGAGACGAAAGGTAGAAAACCCTCAGGACCAAGGAGCCCAAATACAAGACATTCAGTCTTGTCAGGATTGAATCTGTTCTTCATCCAGCTTTGCTAAATTTGCAATGACTTTCTGGATATCCTCAGGGTGGGAACTGTATGGATCTCCAATGGATGCTCTTCAAGAATGCAGGTGCAATGACAGAAAAGGCCTGTCCAGGCATTTATAGCATTCCAGAAACATAGAATTCAGTGAGTAGACCTAATAATAGAGCAAAACACAGATGGCACAGAAATCTCTATTGCATGGCTAATTCAACAACTTTAGAAATTCATTCTGTAGCATTTCTATTGTTATAATTCAGTGAGGTAAAATGTATAATATTTTGAAGGCTGGTGATTTTCTCTCCAAATACATTGATGAAAATAGACCAGCTTCTAAAAGAATAATAATTGCACCTTAAATTATAATAGTTACAAAGCTGCATGTGATGTGTCTAAAGCGTTATTTTTTAAATACTGAAAACTGTAATTTGATCAGGAAGAAACATCACCCATTCCAAATATGGTACATTCATAGCAGCAGCAACAGAAAAGGAGAAGTCAGGGAGATGAGACATCTCCTCAATATATTGTTAAACGCTCCTGTCTTTTCCATTAAGAATTGTCTAACCTGAATAAGATCATGCTTGTTAGACTAGTTCCTTGCAGAATGAATGAATGAATGAATGAATGAATGAATGAATGAATGAATTATAGAATAACACAGTTGGAAGGGACCTTGGAGATCTTCTAGTCCAACCCCTGCTTAGGCAGGAAAACCTACACCACTTCAGACAAATGGTTATCCAATCTTTTCTTTAAAAATGTCCAGTATTAGACCATTTACAAATTCTGGAGGCAAGTTACCTCATTTCACTGATTAATTGTTCTAACTGTCAGGAAATTTCCCCTTAGTTCTAGGTTGCTTCTCTCCTTGATTAGTTTCCACCCATTGCTTCTTGTCCTGCCCTCAGGTGCTTTGGAAAATAGTTTGATTCCCTCTTCTTTGTGGCAGCCCCTGAGATATTGGAACACTGCTATCATTTCACCCCTAGTCCTTTTTTCATTAAACTAGACATACTCAGTTCCTGCAGCTGTTCTTCATATGTTTTATCGTCGAGTACCCTAATCATCTTTGTTGCTCTTCTCTGCACTCTTTCTAGAGGCTCCACATATTTTTTACATCGTGGCAACCAAAACTGGGTTGGCTTTTTTGGCAGCTGCTGCACATTGAATGAATGAATGAATGAATGAATGAATGAATGAATGAATGAATGAATGAATGAATGAATGAATGAATGAATGAATGAATGTTTTTCTCTCTGTTGTACATGTAATGTTTAATACTTTGACCAAGAGGATGATGTGTATGCATGCTTTTCTGCATGACGCAGCTGTATGATGCTAGTGTATCTGGTTTGGAGCACCAGACTGGTGTAAGGACAATGGCAAATTAAAGCAAATTCAAAGGAAGGCTAGAGAGATGGGGAGAGGACTGGAAATCAGTTTTATGAGGAACAATTAAATAATTTGGGTATCTTTATAACCCACAAAAGAGAGTTCTATGAAAATATCATTTTTGTCAAGGCTGCCAAAAACAATGTAGCTAGAATAGAATAGAATTCTAAATCAATTCTTTATTGACCAAGCGTGATTAGCTAGAATTAGATCTTTCTGTACTTCTTTGCTACAAACAGATCCAGACAAAGATCCAGAGACACACACAGAGACAAGAGGGAAACATTAGAACGGTCCTATTCAATGGCATATATGGGAAAGGCAGAGGGGAGGGAAAACAATCAGAATGATGCAAGCATTCTTACAGTATTGTGATGGAAGCTTTGCTTTTTTTAAAAAAATGTTAAAATTTCTGTAGGTATTTTCCAGTTTAATTTGCAACTAGGACTCTCCCAGTCAAGATCATACTACCCAGATCAGATCAAACAGTCAAATCAGCTAATTAAAAAAAAATAGCTTGATGTTTATTTATTAAACTACAGAAGACAAAACAAAAGCTAATTTGCAAATGGGATAAAAGGCAGCAAAAGCCAAGAGAGAGAAAGACATGAATATCAGGCAAACAATTACATCATCTATATATCTAGACATAAAAAGGACATTGTATTCCTTAGAAAAAAATGGAAACAATACTGTGGTCAGTCCCAAAGGAAGTGACCTTGGTTAGTCCAGTTTCACTCTTTTAATGTATATAAAAGCAGCAGGAGAATTGAAATGGAAAGGACCCCAGCTCAATGGATGGGGAAGAGATATCCAACACATATGTCTTGAGACATCACATATACACCCAAAAGCACAGAACTAGCAGTGAAACTCTCTTCTTGCCTTTATCATTCAACTTGCAGATGCCACTGACCCTGATTATTAAGGCTGTGTCCTTTACTAATCACTTTTTTTAGAGTAAACAATGTTAGACCAGCGTCCTGATTCAAAATTCTAACAGTAAGGTACACTAAATCCACAGGCCCAAAATGAATGCATATTTTTGATCAGATAACCCCATGTCTGCTGTAACTGATAAATCCATTAGTTATTAAACGTGTATATTGTCAAGTACAATGTTAATAAATAAACAAGGCAACGATTATTTTTTTCAGTTATTACAGGATATGAAAATGTCAGAAGAATTATTAATTTACTAAAGTAATTTGCTTCCATCAGCCAACATCTGCCATTTCTTTCCAAAGTTTGTGGAATAAGGACACAACATTCAAAGAACCTGAATCTAGTTATGAACAACTATTAGATGGCATCAAAGACTACAGAAAGCTCTGCTGGTCCAGGGTTTATCTGATAGTCCTATTCAAGGAGTAAAGTAAGAATTTCAAACATGATTTTCCTTTAATTGGATAATGTAATTCTTGCTATTGCTTAGCCAGCAAAAGAAAGTATTTACTGCATTCATTGCAGAAAGGAATCAGCTTTGACATTCCAATTCCAGGTCCTTGAAAATGCATTAAATTCACCAGTAATTGGTTTGTTTACCACTTGCGACATCTGGCTTTCAGGATTTCTAAGGTTAACCTAGTAATGTGGCTAGGTTTTATTCATTCCCAAAATATTGCAAGCAGTTTGCTTTCTACCATATTATTGTAAAAATTGGAAGGCATACTATAATGAGAAAGTTATTTTTAAACAATAGCCAACAGCCAATAAAAGAAAGCAAAATGGCAAGCCTAATTAGCAACAAAATATCTGATTCAACCGCATGCAGACACCGGTTGCAAAGTGGAATCAAACACAAAGTTTCCTGGGCACTCATCTGACGAATCAGCGTGGGATCAACCTGCACAAAACAATCCATGTTCCCCAAGCGATCTTGAATGCTAAGAAAGCCTCCTCCCCATTTCCCTTGGCCTTGACTTCCCACAATCCATTAGTGCTCCTTAGGGAGCCATGCCAATTATACAATTGTCAATGCAAATGGCATTTTAAAGTGGCCCTGAAGCAGACAAGGAATGCTAATTTTAAAACAGTCTTTGGTCAGCGTGGCTCTTAGAGCTCCTTAACCTCTTCGTGCTTTTCTTTTTTTTCCCCCTTCCCCTCTGGGACAGATTTGAGGGAGTTCAGTGACCCCTCTTCTGCTTTTGTCACTCAAAGTCACCCATTAAAATGATCTGTTTTCCAGAGCCAGAGACTGCAGAATTCAGCAGCAACAGTCTCAAGAGATGAACTCCCGCATAGGAAAAGAGATAATGAGGAGCCAACCGGTTTCCTTTGCTTGATGAGTTATTCTTATTAAGATAAAATGTTATCCAAAGCTACTCAGATAATTGATTGCAGAAAACTTCAGTTAATAAAAAAAACCTGCAAAGGAATCTTAATAAGTGCTAATTGCAGAATGAGAAGTTTTGTTACTTCGGGTAGGGGAAAATCACTCTGTTGTTTAATTAGTACATTTCATTTATGAGGGAACTGAGCTTCTCCTTGTGGATAATATAATATTGTTTCTAATGTCTCCTGTGCCACGGAATAGGACTCTTTCTAAAGGGATTTGATGGATGCCATCTTCCCCATCAAAATATCACACAAAATTAAATTCATGATGAAGATGTTTTTCCAGTTGATGGTCCTGAAACAGGCCCAAAACTATGAAGTTAATACATTTGGGCATTGTGTAAGCTTCTGAAGATGTCCAACATGATCCTGCAAAGCTAACACATTCAACTGTTATTGATCACCTTGAACTTCATATATTTGCTAAGTAAGATTTTAAATACTTACTAGTGGGTGTGGGTTATAACCTTTCCCAAGCATTTATATCCCACCCATACGTTTATCACTGAAACTTTAAAGTTTGTGGAGTAAGAATAATAAATCCTCAAATAAACCGTTCATCTTAAAGGGGAAATGGCTTAGTCTAGTGTTTTTTTAAAAGCCCACACACAATAAATTTATTCCTTGATATTTAAGTGGGATATTATGTATGACTAAGAGATCTATCCATGCTCTATATGCAGTCCTTGAAGTATCTCATGAATCAGGGTAAAAAAATGTTACCATAAGCTGCATCCTTGCCAAACTTCTGCCACACTTCACCCAAACCTGCAATCATTGGGTTCTAAATAAGCCACCAAATGGTTGTTCAGCAAACTATTGGGAGCAGGAATTAAACAAAGTAAAGAAGTGCAATTCATCTCATCAAGATATGAAGAATTTAAAACTTATAACGTTTATTGGGGTATATGTTTAAGAATGATACACACCTTACCCATGTTGGCATATACATGCTTATGTGTATGTAGATGTGCCAGATAGTTTACCAGAGCTGAGTGGCAACTTCTCCTGGTTAAAAATGGAGAAATCACACATATCATAGAGCACTTTCCTTCTATTATGATCATTTATCAGTATAAACTACATATTAATGTGATTAATAATATAGCAGGGATAGATTATGGTGCACTTCAATTGCAAACAGAGGACTAATTCCCTATAGGACAGATAACTAGTTTCTAACTCAGTGGAAAAATTGATCTGAAGGCAGAGGATACTAAGAGTAAACAGTGTGAGTGAACATAGAAACACTAAATATTGTATCTTTTTAAAATGAATCAATATTCGAAAAGAAACTAGACAAGATGGAAAAACAATCACAAATGAATATGATTGCGCTATATGAAACAGATATAAAGATAAGGAAGTGCTTGACATCTTAACATTAAGCATAGGCTCTCTTATATTACCAGGCAACAAACAGTGTAGACAAGTTCTTATTGTTTATTATCAATCAAAAGGTAAAAGATATCATTACTGAATTCTGAATACTGATGTTTTTCAGATAGCTATCTAAAGATAAATTGTCTTAATGTTACAACCTTCAACTGATATAGTTGTCACCAGCAAACAATCACAACAATGTAATTGAAGCACTCTATGAACTGGTTTCGTATCAACATTCAGAAATATCACTGCTTCAAAATCATTATGGATAATATAAATGCAAAAATATAAGAAATTAAATTAAACTATATGAACACAATCATCAAATTTTGGGTTTGGCAACAGAGATGAAGTCTATCAGAATTTTGAGAAAGTGCTTTTTCAAGAGGCAATTGGACTTTCTGGGTTTTCTTTGAAGATTTTTGTTTCTCATCCAAGAAGCTTCTTCAGTTCTAATAAATAAAATAGGTACCTTTCCTATAGGGACATTGTGTGAAAAACCTTTGCATCAGCTCCCTGAAATCAGTATACAGAAATACCATTACTGCCCTTCACATAAATAAATGCTACCATCAATATTCAAAAAGGAATTTGAGGAGGTGAGCCAATTGCACCAAAACTATTCTTAACAATTTTAGAAGAAATATTCAAGTAATTGAACTAGTCTAAATTAGAAATAAAGGTCAGTAGAGAACAGCTTAACCTCCTGCACTTTGCTGATAACATTGCCTTTTACTCCACTGATCCAAATAATCTTTGAAGACAAATAATATAATTAAATGATGGCAGTAGGTTATCAGATTTGAAAATGAATTTGAAGATGGCACAACCTTTGTCAGTAAAAATTGAACATTATGAACTGAATAAGGTCAACAGCTGAATCTGTCTGTGTCAAAGATTATCATGAAGAGTGATATCACAGAAGAAATTTAGGAACCAGACTAAACTAGGTTAAAGAGCCTCAGAGCAATTTTGTGCTGTATGCAAAACAACATACCAATCTGCTTCAAGAGAAAATTGTTGCATTTGGCATACACGTCTGTACTGACATATAATTATGAAACTTGGAAGTTAAACATAGGTGCAATAAAAAATCTGAAAGTTAGAAAAAGAAATATAGTATGGCAAATACTTAATGTATCCCAAAATGATCAGAAAAGAGATTTATGAACTATCTAACATAATGAAATGATGGCCTTACAAAAATGACAATAGGTTGGCCACATTGCACAATAAATAGTACAACGATGGACAACAACTTAATATTAATTGACCTGAAAAAATAAAAAACCAAAGGAAATGTTGGGCAAATTATCAAGAGCCATTATCAAATTTATTAAATTTAATTAAAAAGACATTTGCTTTTCTGAGCTAGAAGCACTTCATCATATATATGGCTAATGTGATGTAAGATTTAAATTGGAATGAGGCAGGTTTGTAGAAGCAAAGGAAATACAAATTGGTTATATATAGTAAATTGATGATATATGTGAGTTATTAATTGACAAGTGTAAAATGCATTGTGTTTGTTGAGACGTTCCAAGATGTCTTCTAACAAATGGTATATACCATCCACTTCTCCTTTAGTTCTCAGAGGAGAGAAAGAGAGACATTTGACTTATTTATTTAACTTGCTTATTTACGAGACTCTAATGATTGTTATGACTCCCAGCACTTACAGTAGCAGTGATAATACAAAAAACAATAAGGAATTCTTGGTACTCTTAGAATCCTGATGATGTTACCTAGTTTGGGTAATGAAATATCTGCAAGAAAACAACCAAGCTCCAAGGATCCCTCATTTCAGCCTCGAATTGCAAAAATTCATTATAGAAAGCAATAAAAACCAACAGCCAAATCTGTAGTTTCAGATGCTAATACAAGCTTTTTAAACAACAGTGAGCTGCAAAATACAATTTCAGATCAGGTAATTGCAATCTTCCTCTTTCATTTGCATCTTGTACCACCTTATATTTAATTTGTGGTTTCTTCCCTGCCACACAAGGTTAGATATATCCTTTTGCCATTGTTTAAATGGCATCAGTTGTCACAACAGGTATTGTTTGAAGCTAACATCATTCTAAAGAACACATTCATTTTTATCAAAGAAATTCTTCCAGTAATGACTAGTGTAGTTTCACCTGTTTTAACAAGTGTTTTGTGTCTTAACATAGTTATTTTGAAGTAACATACAATTCATGTTATAGTGATTTCCAGATATTTTATTTTTCTCAATTTTAAAACTCTTTTTATTCATCCATTCTGTTTGATCCTCTACTTTGATGCTTTAGTTAATATCTGATTATTATTAAAATAGTGATGGCGCAGAGGATAAAGTGCAATATTGCAGTATTGCAGGCAAAGTGCAGGTAAACTCTGTCCACAGCCTGGAATTCGATCCTGATGGGGCTCAATTGTTGACTCCATCCATCCAAAGTCAGTAAAATGAGGACCCAGATTATTGAGGGCAATATGCAAATAATGCATCTACATTGTAAACCACCCAGAGAATCAGTGGTCCCGACTTATCCGGCTCTGTGGACCAGTGGCAGCGTCAGCAGGAGGGGAGTGGAGATGGTTTCACATGTGCATGCCACTTGCTTAAATGTGCACTCGCCCAGTGCTTGCATGGACCTGGGGTTGGGGACCCCTGCTCTAAACCATTATGGGGAGGTATATAGGCCTAAATACTATTGCTATTGCTATTAACTGATTCTAGGTTATTATCTAAAATTTTCTAGATTAGCAAATTGTTTTAATTTTTCTATTAATGTTTCTGTTCCCTTTAGTGGTTTGCCCAAAACCAACAAATCATCACTAAACACTTAACTTACACACTTCTCTTTTAGTTTTAACTTTCATGTTTCTCATGTTCTGTTTTATACCTCTAATCAATATTTCAAGAACTACAATAATCAAGAAAGGAAACAGTGGACATCTCTGTCTTGTCCCTGTTTGTATCTCACAGAATGTTCTTAGATTTCTAAAGAGATAATAGCAGACAAGGGATATAAACCAAAACACTGTCTCAGAAAAAGAAATGCTGCCTGACTGATTTGCTTTCAACAAGAGCCCGCAGAAGAATAGTCAAAATCCAGTCCAAAGTTCAGAGATCCTGTCTGGATTGTCACCCAGTTTCATGAGCAGAATCCCCAAGATGGTCACACAAGAATTAAAGATCAGATGGTTGTTTCCAATAAAGAAGCATGGCTCACAGCTATCTTTCAAAACAAGCTGCAGCCAGTTGTCTTTAACCACGAATTACTCATTTGCTTGGCAAGGAGCCTTATTGAGTATCTTTACTCTGAGTCTCCACTTTACTTGTTGGGTGCCACTCTTCAGACCATATTTGGCCTGAGCACAATATCATCCCTAATCAGTCTCAGGTGATTCTTGGCTTGGTGTGTTCCGAGGCTGACATTGCACGGGTTCAGCCAAAGTAGCTTCATCACAGTCACATTCTGAATTCTTGGTTTATGACACTTTAACTCTCTTTTAGGTAAAAACCACAGCTCATTATTTAGATGAAAACAATATTATTTGTGATTGTGGAAAACTATTCAGCCATTTTATTTTATAGTGGCATTTCTAATATTCCTTTGGATTGAAAATGACTGCTTTAAGGGCAGCAGCATTATGCCCTATGAAACTGAAATATTCCTCAATCCTGTCTAATTACTGACTTGTTTCTATTTTGTTCTTTGTCTCGAGAACAATGGTATATGTGTATAATAAAGAAAGGCATTTGAACTAATTTACCATAGAAAGATATGAGGTGGACCCCTGATGTCATGGCAGAGATTTATAGGCTCCATAATCTTCTCTAATTTAGGTCCTTCTATATTGGACTATAATCCTTAGTGACCATCGAAAATAGACATGATGGCTGGTAATTATCAATTTTATGTTTCAAAAGCGTTTGAGGACCTGAACCTGGAGAAAATTATGACCCTCTAATTTGTTAACTGGGTAGAAAATGAAGATTCCATTTAGCTTTTCTTTATTCATTTTTTGTTACAGCAAAATGAGGTAATTTTACCTATATGAGTGTCCTTAGAAGCCTGTGAAATTATCTGTCCTTTCTCCTCATCAATCTTAGGAAGTTTTATTATCATGCTTTGTCAAATGAAAAAAAAAGAAAAGAAAAAAGAAAATAAACCCTGGAAGGATAAGAAAACTAGTTTTGCATAAAAATGCTGATGAAGCATTTGATTGCTAAAAGTATGAGCCGTTTTCAAGTTGTGTTACATCTTCCAATGCTTTGGGCAACGTTCTTCGAAATAAATTTTTCCTACTAGCATTAAAAGATGGTATTTCATGTGAATTTTATTTATTCAATGTCAACTCAAGAAATCTACAGCAACACACATACAAGCATATACATATACGCATTAAGATAGAGCACCAGAGAATACCTGCTAATCTTTTTAATAACCAAATAGTGTATCTCAGGTTCTTTCTGCAGTAAACTCCTTTTTTTAGAATTGTTATTTTTTACTTTTTAAAAAAAAGTTATAAAAATGCAGTTGATCCACTTCCCTTTGCATATGTGATTCTATACCGATCATTAAATTCAGGTGGTGAAGTAAAATGTATAAATAAGAATGTAATAGATGAACGGAAATAACTGGAGAATGAACCAGGTTTTTTTCCATTTATAATAGGAATTCTGAATGAACTAAAAACATTGCCCTAGAATTAATACTATGCCACAGCTCATGTCTTGTTATTTGTACCCTGAATAAGGGTTCACAGACTCATTTTATAATTTCTTACCTGGTAAAATATGGAGCAACTTTTGGTCTCTTTTATGTATAGATGTTACAATCAGATCAGTATGATTCAGTTTATTTGAATGTAGTTAAATGTGCTTTACTTATGTGCCTTGTTTATTTTCTTTTATTTATTTTAATGTTTTATTTTTTAATTCCAATCTGTGGCCATAATAAAAGATTGAATTAAAACTGTTTATCTCAAGAGATGATTATCTTAACTGCCACATAGCAATACCACCTATTGTAGAAATGAGACCTAAGTACACGCTAAGTGTTATTAATGAATGAAGATCTTCATAGAAAACTGCATGGAAGCACTTTTGCAGAAAACCAATTTCTCCTATGGGATATATATATATATATATATATATATATATATATATATATATATATATATATATATATATATATATATATATATATATATATATATATATATATATATATATATATGTCTCTAGTTGTTCGGGTTTTCTCCCGCGTAGAATTGGATATGTCTTTGCGACGTTTCGACGAAGTCACATTCGTCATCTTCAGGCTGCTGCTGACTACTTCAGTGTTTGGTGTTTCCAGTAGTTTCCAACTACTCCTGGAAACACCAAACCTGAAGTAGTCAGCAGCAGCCTGAAGATGACAAATGTGACTTCGTCGAAACGTCGCAAAGACATATCCAATTCTACGCGGGAGAAAACCCGAACAACTAGAGACCTACATAGTAACACCCGCGAAAACCTCAGAAAACATATATATATATATATATATATATATATACACACATACATACATACATACATACATACACACACACACACACACACACACACACACACACACACACACACATATATATATATATATGGTTTAAATGAATCATAGCAAAAGGTTATAGTATTTACATGGAAGAAAACCCCACTGACTGCAGTGGGGCTCACTTCCAAGCTAACGTGAACAGAATAATAGCATTTTATTTTGAATTATACAGTACCTTGCCATTTCCTTCTCTTAAAGGCACTCAGTTTAGTTTCAAAAATGAAAAATATAGGCATTAAAAAGCATAACATAAACACTTATTTTAGTTTATTTCAAATATACAGAATTCTATATACAATAGAAACCAAAACTGTTGCAGAGGTCTTCTGCCACATTTGTCCAATGAACAAATCATAATGATTGTAACATAATGTATATCAATAATCACAATACATGTTACAAATTAATGATATTCATGGTAGAGCTAAAGGTTACAGACCATATTCTTTAGGTGTCTCTGAAAGGAATTCAGGGGTTGCTCTTTCCAATTGTTCTGAGCTTCCACCAGACTAACATAGGTGACTAACATCATTGCTGCTATTTCTATCCCTCATCCCTGAAACTTGAACAATATGATTACCACTTTGCCATCACAGCAGAGTGTTGATATGTGTGCATTGGTTGCCTGCAAATTCCTGGATTATAGAATTCCCTTTTCCACTTATCCATTCCTCTTCCCAGAGTTGTTTTAAAACAGGAATGAAATCATCCTACTCTTCATCAAAATTGTCTGGAATTAAAGCAAATTGTTCCATTGAATCTTGGCCAACGTTATTGAAACTTCATCAAGAGCAAAAAGTATATCAGATGAGCGAAGTATTTGCTTGTTTTGGTTTGTTTTATATTTCATTTCATTTCATAGAAAGCATGCTAAATATAGGTAAAGGTAAATGTTCCCTTCGCACATATGTGATAGATGTTCCCAACTTTAGGGGGTGGTGCTCAAAGCCGAAGATCCAGTGCTGTCCAAAGACGTCTCCATGGTCATGTGGCCCACATGACTAAATGACAAAGGCACACAGAACACTGTTACCTTCCCACCAAAGGTGGTTCCTATTTTTTCTACTTGCATTTTTACATGCTTTCGAACTGCTAGGTTGGAAGCTGGTACAAATAACAGGAACTCACTCCATTACACAGTGCTTAGATATTAGAACCCCTGAACTGCCAGCCTTTCTGATCAACAAGCTTAGTGTCTTAGCCATTGAGCCATCGCTAACTATAGTTGTTATATTTAGCTAAATATATGCTAAATATAGTTGTTGGCAATTTCTTTTTTCTTTACTGGGAAACAGAAATTGGTTGCAATGGGAAGGGAAGTTGATTATTATTAATAACATCATAATATTAGTATAATATAATAACATTATAAATATTATATTCTTTATTGTAGTTTTACACTTATTTCCCAAGAGCAATGGTTGAGGCCTCCAGAAATGCAACAACCAGAACTGAATATACCTTTAGCATAACTGAGAAAGCTTGAAACTGCATATTCAGCAGATACCACTTTCTACATTCCTTCACAATTGTCATAACTTATCCAACAAAAAACTATATTCTGAGCTGCAGAGAATTTCTGGCTGATTCAGGAGTCAACATAATCACAAATTCCCCACAATTGCTTCTAAGTAAACAATAACCTGTAATAGACATTGATAACCGTGGCTTCCCCATAGCAGTTTTAAAGGTATCTAACAGCCAAACTACATGTGAGATTAAATGAAGTGTTTGTAATGCTGTATGAATTTCATATTATGTAATAAATAAGTAAAACTCTAATTGAATATGGACCACAGTGAATAAGAAGAATTCACCCCTTCATTTCTTCTCATAGGCCAGTTCAGAGACAGAAAAACAGAGTTTTTATTGTTATTTAAAGACCTTCCTTTCCTTTCCTGGCACTAATCACAGCATAATTTAGTTTAGATCAGGACTTCATTCCCTGAAGCCATAATTCAGAGTGGACTCTCCTATACTTCCTATAGCACATTTATAAAAACAATTTAATGGGACACTACAGGCAATGCATTTAATACCTCATAAAGTTAAGCTCTAAGGTTCTGGCCTAAGTTACTCACCTTTATTTTGGGATTACAATTTGCAAATCACAAAATAATTGCTACGTACTTTATTAATCACATTAATATAGCAGTATTTAGTCTGGCTTCCTTATCAGATTCCATTTACTTCAGTGCTGAAGTGCAAGGTCTATCCCAGGCCAAGTTCTTTCCAAGCCCGTCTACCAAATGTCATTCATAGAGGAGTACCAGTTATTCATCAGAGATGATCTAATGGATGATGGATGGCCAATATGATCTAATCCATTTTTCCTAGTCTCTGGAGATTTTTAGAAGAAAAAGATGTCAGAATCCTAAATCTGAGCATTTCCATAACAATTTCTTTTAAATTGCCTTTTCTATGCACAAACATTTTGCCTCGTAAGGATCTCTTCAATCAAGCTTAAAAACTTGAAATTTCCAGTACTTTAAATTGTCTTTTCACATATTATTTCTGGATAGAGAGATCAATGGGAAAGGGATGTCTAAAAATTACTTTCTGTAATATTCTCTGGGAGTGAACCATTAAAAGACTCTTGAAGTATTTATGATACAAAAATTTAATCTTAGTTATTAGTCGCTTGTTTCCTTTTGAATAGTACTATAAGTGAACTGTAACAAATGCCAAAAGGCCATTGCTTGGATCAGTACCAAATTACAGTTGAGAGATGAATGTCTTGATTTATATTTATTGTATTAAAGTATTTCTGAAATCTCCATGGCAACTTATAATTGGAAATTTGAAAACAGATATTAAAACCCAAAACATGAAACTTAGCAAAACAAATGGAAAAGGCAGTTATTTTGTACAGTGGTTAGAATGCAGTATTGCAGCCTGACTTTGTCCACTGCCAGGAGTTTGATACTGGCTGGTTCAAGGTTGACTCAGCCTCTCATCCTTCCCAAATTGGTAAACGTTGGCTGACTCTGTAAACTGTTTAGAGAATGTCATAAAGCACTATAAAGTTTAAGCTCTATTGCTATTCATTGGATTAATTTCCCAGTTCCTCTTCATGACCGCAAGGTGATATACATAATATTCTGTTCTCCAATTTTCCCATTAAGAACACTGTAAAATATGTTGGGCTGAGTGGCAAAGTCACCAAAGAGCTCTTAGGATTGAGAATGGATACAAACCTAGGCTTTCCCAGTCCAAATCCAATATCTTCATTTCAATATTCTCAAACTGTCGTCTTAGTTCCATAATTAATATATTTCAAAAACCATAGTTCAATCAAATTTACTATGTATATTTGCATATCAGCCTATATGCAGATAAGCTGATCCTCAAATTTTTAATCAAAATATCATGCAAAATGATATTAGCCATGGATAAGTCAACTCTTGATATTTTTTTATCTTTTAATTTTCTAGTTTATTCATGGGTGGTGCATTTTTCATGGTATTGTGTATAAAAATATGAGGGTCAGATTATCTATAGATGGTCTTATTTGGAAATGTATATGGAATAGTAATAGAATTTCATTAATTTTAGGTCCTGGATACATATCTTCATAACTAAACTGTTATATAAGCATGAGTTTAAGAAACTTTAGGTTTTTTTAGCAGATACATAAATATTAAATATTTCCAAATGAAGAAAGGCTGAGGGAAAACACTATTGTATATATTCACAAATATGTCAATTCATAAATGAAGCAAACTCAATATTCTTGGCACCTAAAATTCTCAACTTATCTGTGTGTCTATATAATACACTGTTACTTTAAAATCCTATAAAACCTAGTTGGAAATACTGAACTTTGCTAGCAAATTAAATGATACTATAACAATGTTTAGCCTGGAATATGCTGTAATTTTTTATAGTATTCAGTGCAGTTAAGTTTTATTTTTATTTCTCTATTTATTCCACATAACTGTATTTTATTCTCATAGGATTCAGATCACATTTGAAGTAATAGTAAAATTTAGGCAATTTTCAAGATTTACTATATTGAATATATTTACAATATTTCTGGAATGTCAATTATTATCTATAGTAGATACAGTTGTTACCATTTCCATTTTTATATTCTCTGTACAATGCAATGCATTTGAAAGCATTCAATATTTATGTATCTGCTAAAAAACAAAGTTCCTTAAATTCATGTTTGTATAACAGTTTAGTTATGCAGACATGGATCCAGGACTTAAAATTGATGAAATTCTATTAATATTAATCAAAACCAAAATCACCCATATTTCCTGCATCTTGTCCAAAATGTGTTTTTTCAAAAGGCGACTGCACTCTGCCCTCCCCCCCTGAAGACATTTTGCTTCTCATCCAGGAAGCATCTTCAGTTCTGCTTTTAAAAAAGCACCTTTGGGACAATCATGACCTGGATGACTGAGACTCTCCATAGACACTGTATTTCATGTATTTATATATTCCAAAAAATGAACATGGTATTTTATATGGTAAAAAGAAATGTCATCACCTTGAAAATGTTCATCAGCTTTAACAAGTTAATGGCTTAGACAGAGAGAAAAGTTATAGAGCCAATATGATGGTTTAGGTGAATTCAGAATTCATCAGCAGCTGATTTAGAATGGCTTGGAAAAGGGAATTTCAATGGATGTATAGTATGACACAGTCAAAAATCTAAACCCCCTAAATTAGTCTTCCCCAACATGATACTCTCCACTACAGGCATTATTGCTATTTAGTATTTAGTATTTAGTATTTAGTATTTAGTATTTATTAATACTTATAGGCCGCCCTTTTCCCTGAGGGGACTCAGGGCGGCTTACATAAAATGAGGGGAGGGGGTATACAAACAATAAACACACACAATACATAAAGTAAAATAATAAGCAACATTCATTCATCATTCGGGTGGGGGCAATTATCTTTGTCCCCAGGCCTGACGGGCTAGCCAGGTCTTGAGGGCTGTGCGGAAGGCCTGGACGGTGGTGAGGGTACGAATCTCCACGGGGAGATCGTTCCAAAGGGTCGGAGCTACTACTGAGAAGGCTCTCCTCCTTGTAGTTGCCAGTCGGCACTGACTGGCAGATGGAACTCGGAGGAGGCCTAATCTATGTGATCTAATTGGTCGCAGGGAGGTAATTGGCAGGAGGCGGTCTCTCAAGTAAAATCAGAAAGTTCTTGCCCCAACATACAGTAGATATCAGTAGGATATCTTTTTATCTATAATACATTGTGGTAACCATATATCAACTGGATGCATATTAACTTGATTTAAATACTTTTTGGGATGTAAATAGTATTTCATATAGAAAGAAGGCATTTGGTAAGCCATTTTTAAAGACAATCCTGCATTTCTTGACAGACTAAATTCTTGACAGAATATTGGAGTAATGAATCTTGATATGACCTAGCAAAGCACTACTATCTTCTTCAGCAAGAATATATTTATGAGCAGTTTTCTCCTAAAATATTCCTCATCATCTAAGAATTCAGAAGATAAAATTTATTCCACATTCCTTGCATATTTCCTTCTACACATTTAGTACTTTTAGCACACCAGTAGATGGACTATAGGATACTTAGTTTCTAGTATTTCAGGAATAAGCTGACCAGAGTTGGTTTTATCTTGTAATACTTTTCTTATTTATAGGAAGCAATGGAAATAAAGCTAATAGGACAAAGATGAATCTTGAAAGGCTTTTAGAACCATAATGAGAATGCACATAGAAAACAATGAGAATCTGGTGAGAAAACTGGCAGCAGATGAATGGAAGATGGGTGGAAGGTATTAGGAATTGTTTTTTTTTTAAATATATCTAATTTCTTTATAATTTACTAATTCTGTTCCTCTTCTTAATAAATCTTACATTTACTCTATGAACTTTTAAATAATGCTTATAGACCACAAATAAAAAATTTTAACATTGTTTTGTTTGTTTGTTTATTTGTTTTTCCCATGACATAATTTCCTCCAAATACGCATTTAAGGTTTGCAAAGTTGTGTTCAATTCTCCCCCCCCCCCCACTGTTAACATCTTCGAGGTCAGTGGTTCCCAAACTCTGGGACACAGGTATATTTCAATTCAAGGGCCCACATTATGCTCTTTCACTGGCATAAATACTAGCACAGATAAAGACTGACTGAAAGATACTTCCTCTTTCTTAATACCAAGAAGAAAGGCCTTCCAGGTGCAGTGAAATCATATGCAGGCTGCCAGTCTAACTCATTAATATGTTCCTCCAGGAGCTCCTGCTGTCAAACTTGGTTATTTCTTTTGCTTGCCTCCCTCTGCAATCTCAGCAGTATCTGGAGGAACGGCAAGCTGCCAGGGGCAATGTTTTAATCCCTTGGCTAAAATATGTCATGCTAAATCCTTCGACTCAATCACACTAACAGACATTGACAGGGTACAAAGTTGCCAGGTACAGCTGTGAAGGGCAACCATGCACTTCTCGTGAAGGGAAGTCAGATGTATCTAACAAATCCAATGCTGGGGAGAAGTGAGATGGGTCTCTCCATAATTTGAGTCCCACAGACCTGAAAATGATTTTTGAATGTAGAGTGGGGGCAGTCCTGGAGTTGAAGTAAGTTTAAGGTGACCAGATTTTCAGATTGGTAAAGAGGGACACCATTGACCGCGGAGGGGGGGGGGGCTTGATTAAAAAATTTATATTTTGTCAAAAGGTCACAAAAGGCGATTACATGACCCCAGGACACTGAAACCATCATAAATATGAATCTGTTGCCAACCATCAAAATTTTGATCACGTGACCATGAGGATGCTGCAACGGTCGCTAAGTGTGAAAATGGTCACTAAGTGTGAAAAATGGTCATCAGTCACTTTTTTCAATGCCGTTGTAACTTTGGTCACTATACCACCTTTCTTGCCACAGTTCTTAAGTGAATCTTAAGTGAAGATGTTATATCTTAAGTGAATCTTAAGTCTTAAATGAAGATGTTATACAGTAGAACCTCTGGTCACGAACGCTTCTGACCAAAATATTCACATTCTTCCCCCCCCCCCCCGCTGCTGATTTCCCCTTCTGCACCATTTTTTTGTAAGCGCCATAATGGACATACTCCTGGAGCCTCACATCCTCCATAAATTTACCACTGGGCCAAAGGTGAGTCCCTACATTTTGTGTTTGTAGGTTTCTCAGTTTAAGAACACAGCATGGAAATGGAATCTCTTCTGTCTTAAAGCTCTAAGTTGGTTAAAACCAGCTACCTCCTTTCTCTTAACATTTGAAGATTCTGCTGTCATGTATATGAATTTAGCCAGGCAGAGTTCTCTCCACTGTGCATCCTGCTCTAAAATCAACCGATGGAGCAAACTCACAAATGCATGGGAAATGTGAAGAACAGTTTCTGTTTTTCTCCCCAGATTTTTTGTTTTGTTTTGCTAGCTTCCCATAGAGAGCAATAGAGAATTATTTGAATGAGGACAAGAGACACTCAAGAATCAAGAAATGGGGAAAACAGAAAAGGGAGCCTGCTCCCAGCTAGCTAAGAGAGGAGAAGATCAGCCTGGTTTCTAACCTTTGTCCAGCAACCAAAGCCCCATGTGGTGCTCCCAAATAGCCTTTATTCAGAGCACCACCTCTCGATTCGCATCCTCTCCAGCGCAGCAATTTATTAGAAATGATGATGAGAGGAGCTGTAATCCAGCACATCTGGAGGACACTGAGCAGGGAGCAGATGCCCTGAAAAGGCATTTAGAGGTGGGGGAGGGAGGGTTTAGGTTAAAGAAGGGAAATGGGAAGGAAACCAAGGCTTTAGCCCCAAGTCAGTGGCTGGTCAATCCACGAGGGTACATTCCTGGCAGAGGGAGCTTTGAATTAAGTTTGCTGAGGATGGTGGGCTACTTCTGATGTTTAAAATGCCCAGCCTCAAATTTGACCAGGCGACCACTACCCCCACCCCACCCCTTTCTCTCTCGTTCAAGAGTTCTCACCTGCGCCCTCTGGTCTGGCAACCTATCTTGCCCTACCTGGTGAACAGGACAACGCCATGCTCCAGGGGGCTGTTGCTCACTTTCTGCCAGCTCTCCCGGATCAGCTTCTGATCCGCGCTGGAAAGTCCATTGCACTCCATTTTTCTCCCAGAGCGAAGTGCCAAAGGGGAGCAGCAGCGCCGTTTCGGGAGACAGCTCTGCTCGCCGCTCAAAGACTCAGGTTGCCCCCAGAGGAACAGGTGGCCCGGATCCCCGAGCAAATAATAAACAAATCCACACGTGGGGCTCGACGGAGCTTTGAAAGCCGCTTTCTCGCCCGGAGCTTCCCTTCACATCTCTGGAACGGCTTGGCTCCTTTTTTTTTTTTTAGGGTGCCCCTCCGTTGGGAGGAGGAGGAGGAGAGGCTCCAACTCTGCCCAGAGAAGGAGCCCGAGTGCTCCGGGGAAATGCGGCAAGCCAGCACTTCAAAGTCATGCCGGCACTTTAGCGTGCCCCTCGGCTGCCATTCAGCAAAAGATGTTTCGCTGAATGGCGGGCGAGTTCTAAACTGCCGGCATGACTTTGAAGGGCTGGATTGCCTTCCGCGCAGGCCGACGTGGAAGGCAAGCGGCAAGCCAGCCCTTCAAAGTCATGCCAGCACTTTAGCGTGCCCCTCGGCCGCCATTCAGCGAAAGATGTTTCGCTGAATGGCAGGCGAGTTCTAAACTGCCGGCATGACTTTGAAGGGCTGGATTGCCTTCCGCGTGGGCCGATGTGGAAGGCAAGCGGCAAGCCACTACTTCAAAGTCATGCCAGCACTTTAGCGTGCCCCTCGGCCGCCATTCAGCGAAAGATGTTTCACTGAATGGCAGGCGAGTTCTAAACTGCCGGCATGACTTTGAAGGGCTGGATTGCCTTCCGCGCAGGCCGCCGTGGAAGGCAAGCGGCAAGCCAGCACTTCAAAGTCATGCCGGCACTTTAGCGTGCCAGCAGGCAGGGCTGGAGAGAGCGAGCAAGTGTGCTCCGTCCCAGTGGGTGCATGAGCGGAGCACTTTTCCAGCGCTCCTGTGCCTGGAGAGCTCCATCTGCATATGAGCCTGGGATTCGCTGCTTGTGCTCCCTTGCTCCGCCCCGCCACCCGCCTTCCCTATCTCGGGGCTCCTCCAGCAGAAGTAGCAGAGTTGTGGCGCTCTTCCCACCCGGATGCCCAAAGCCTCCCAGCCCGCCCGGCCCGGGGTGAGTCAGCTGCAGTGCAGCGGGAGGCAATCCCACCACCATCCGCCTGCTCACTTGCCCCGTCCATCACTTACTCTGAGTTCGGAGAAGAAGCGGTGGCCCCAGGTGGCTCTTTTCGCGGAGGCTTTCCCACGGCTTGTCCGGAAGTGGAGCTGGAAAGGTGAGCTCGCTCCCCCGCCCATCTGCCTGCTCACTCGCTACGCTACCCCACCCATGCGAGCGGCAACGGATGGGCGGGGGAGCGAGTCAAAGAAGGCGCCAAAATTAAGCGGGATATTTTGGGAATGGCCCGGGACGCGGGAAAAATTATGAGAAGGCATGCCTGTCCCGCCAAATGCGGGATGTCTGGTCACCCTATGTAAGTTTGGTCTGTATATGATTTGGTGAAAAAGTGATTCCGAAATATTTTAGAGTTGCATGAATTTTAATGAATAGAGTCCTTAGAATGTCTTAAATTGGTTCAAAACATAGTCATATGGTTAATAATATACAGGATACTGAATAATAGAGTTGGAAGGGACCTTGAAGATCTTCTACTTTAACCTTCTGCTCATGCAGGAGACACTATATGATTCTGGGCTGTCTAACCCCTTTTAAAAAACCTCCAGTGATGAACATTGTTATAGTATGTGTGTGCATGTGTGTACACATATGCATATACATACCTCACAATTTCATACCATAGAAAGATACATGCTGGGCATTACAAGATTAGAAAGACTCGCACATGGATTAGAGTATATGATATCATCAAGAGAGTAAAAGAATTGAAATGGGAAATGGACTGGTCACATAGCAAGAAGAACTGATGGTGGGTGGTCCAAGGCAGCCATAGAATGGACCCCACTTGATAAAAAAAAGTATCCACAAAAGAGATCTAAAACAAGACGGATCTTGATTGATGGGTGCATCAGCAAGAATTGCGGGCCCAATTGGCAAAAGAAAGCTCAGGACCATTTTGGTTGGAAACATGCAGAAAAGGCCTTTATCCTGCAGTGGATAAACAATGGCTAATGTGATGATGGTATGCATTCACACATACACACACACACATTCTGTTTTCCTTTTTGCTTTTCTTTACTCCAATACTTAGGCCTTCATTTTTTCATTCTTTTTGTTCCAACAGTAGTCCTATGCACCTTGAAGATATGATTGACCCTAACAACTTTCATGGTTGGGAAACAATTTTGTCCTAGTCCTCAGATTCTACATTCCATTGGATCTCAGAGTTGAATAGAAAGTGCTCACTTCTTACTTAAAGCCATATACTCAGATCTACATTTAAGTTTAACCATGCAGTTCTGTAGATTGCAATTTTGGGGTATTTGTGTACATATTATAGTTAGAACAACTCTTCTAATATAACCTCATCTAAGGCTCGAGTGTGGTAAATAGGGACTAAATTATCTAGGACTGTGATGGCGAACCTATGGAACGTGTGCCAGATATGGCATATAGAGCCCTCTATCTGGCCATGCATTCCATCACCCACAGCCCACCTCCATCACATTTCTTGCAGTCATTTGTAGGACTAAAAAGCCACGCGAAACAACCTTTCTCCTTCGTCCTGGTACATTTGCTGTTTCTGCCTTCAGCAACAGCACAGTGAAATTTATCCCTCTTCCCAATGGGGAAGAGGAGGTCCCCTTGTCCTCCTGGAGCCCATGATGAAGGAAAAGCCCTGCCAGCCATGGCAAGTGAGGAGTGGTATGTGCCGGGGCTGTTGTTGCCACCTCTTCTTTGCCACTTCCCTCCCCCATTCTCGGCTCGCCTATCTCTTTAAATCATGTCTCTTTGTCACCATGTGTGCTCCCCTGAAATGAGTCCATCCTTGGGAGAAAGTGTTCATGGCAGGCTTCTCTCAAGGGCCTGAGAGGTACAAAGCAATTGGGAAATAATTGATATGTGTGTGTGTGGGGGGGGAATAAGGTAAGGAGGAAAAATGGGGGCTTCTCAGTTCGCTCTCAAGTTCCAGATAGCTTTTCCAGCAAAGTTGCCTGTGTTGGGATGCCCTGCCTTCCCCCCCCCTCACTCTTTTCCCCTTTTTCTCTCCCTTGAGGGGGAAGGAACCCCTGAACTGGTGCTGGAGGGTGGGAATCTGATATCTGTCCAGAGGCTGACGATGAGCCCAGGAACAGCTCATCGCAAAGTCCAACTGGGTGGAGGGATGCGGGGCATCCCAATATAAACACCTCTGCTGGAAAAGCTATCCAGGAGGCAAGAGTGAGACAAGAAACCTCATCTTCCTTTTAAAAATGCACAGATCAAACAATTCAGATAATCCCATTATTTCAAGCTTGGAACCTTAATAACTGCAACATCTGAATTTATGAACTTAAACCTTATACTACCAGCACCGTCTACATTAGAGACGCCACAGTCTTCCTAAGAAAACCGAAATTCTTTGGCAATCTTCTTGGCAACACTATTTTAGCTATCATGGATATTGAAACTTTATATACAACCGTCATTTGCAAACATGGGCTTCAAGCCGTCAGGAGCAGCATCAGTGATGGTAATACAGTTTGCTTCCAGACTTCATGACTTTATATGACCCATAACTACTTTGGATACTCTAGTTTGCCAAAAACATATACTTACAAATCAGTGGCATAGCTACAGGCATATGGATAGCTCCACAGTATGCTAACACCTTCATGGCAAGTGTAGAACACCAACTCCTTAACTCTTATTTCCTGAAACCCATCTGGCATTTGAGGTTGGGATATAATGGGATTATACTCCCATTTTATAGACCCATGGAAAAGACTCCCTCATTAAACTGGCAAAAAGTGCTAGTTTGAACCAGTGGGTAGGGCACGGGGCTAGAAAGCAAAAGACTATGTTTTTTTAAATTTAAATATATATATATATATAAAGAAATTTCCTGAATCTGCAGTGGCAGATTAAGGCTCACTGGTGCCCTGAGCACTGACAAATCTTCATTGGTTTTCCTTTCTTTCTTTCTCAACTTAGTGGTGCCCCCTTTGAGCCTGGCGCCCTAAGCACGTGCTTAGTCTGTTTAAGGGTTAATACAACACTGCCTGAGGGTCGTTCTCAAAATATATATCTTATACATCATTGTTCCTATGTATCACAATCACACTGTGGGTTCTAGGCCAACCCTCATCTGAAGACATAACAAACAATCCTCTCTGATTAGTGGGACCAAGCACTGGGCCCATCCTCTCTGTGTTCCTTAATCATGGTCAATAATTCTCCTTCATAGTGGGAATCTGATCAACCACTAATTCCTATTAACACAAACTAGATTATGAAATGAACCCTCAACCGTATGTTTTAAGTTCTGGCCCAAAGGTGCTTTTTTTAAAAATAGAAAATTTTTATTCTTAGACAGACATAAACAAACAAGACATAAAACATAAAACCATATTTCATTATATACAGTGTGTCATTTGATTACAAGGTTTTTGTGCATCCTCTCCATAGTCATCACTTGCAATTTATATGAAATCACATATTATCAAATCGAATATGTTTATATACATTATTATCATTGTACCTCATTTGTTCAACTATCACTATTTATTCCTTCATTTTCAATGAAATATACTAAATGTTGGGATCATTTATATTGTAGCAATTCATTACATCATTTTCAATCTATCCAATAATAATGTATCTTTATGTTATATTCAATGTCATTCTAATATTAAATATTTTTTTTAAAAAAAGAAACCTCATCCTTACCTTATTGTCCCCCCCCCACACACACCAATCCTTTCCCAATTGTCCTGATCAGACCCTTGAGACAAAGAGGTGTGATTTAAAGAGAAAGATGAGTCCGGGTGGGGAAGGGAAGCAGCGAAGAAGAGGTTAAATTCAGGTTAAATTGCCATGTTGGCACTTTGCGATAAATAGGCGGGCTTTGGGTTGCAGTTTGGGCACTCAATGCCAAAAAGGTTCACCACCACTGGCCTAGGAGATGAAACATCAACTTCATTGTTCTTTTGTTGCACTTTGGGTGTCCAATTTCTGATTTGAGGCCTTTTAACACCTATATCACTGGACATGGTTTTTTTTGTTTTTGTTTTTGCTACTTATTAGTTCTGCTGTGGATTTTGGACAGAACTGCATTTGCTTCTGCAAGAGGATCTGTAGGTTGTAAAAATAGTTCAATTATAACTTCCTACAAATAGCAAGGTGCAAACATATCTTAAAAATAGTGGAAGTGTGACTTTTTAATTCTGCCTTTTTTGTTGAGATCATGAGATAGTGTTTTATTGTGGTATTTTTTTTTCTTCAGATAAAAAACAAGACTTAAGAAAATCTCATAATGCATCTTCTCTAATTTCTCTAATTGTTAATGCATATTATCCCAGAACCACTTTACTGCAAATCACCCTGTTGTCATTCTTTGACATACCAGGTACAAATTTTTTAAATGCAAAATGATATATTGATGCAAGTTACATTTTAAAATATACTACTGTTGTTTGCCAACAAAATTGAGTATTACATGTTTTTTCCAGGCATATTTTTCCCAGTATATTATTTTACTAGCGAAAGTTCAGTGATGGCAGATATATTCAAAGCTACTATTGTCAAGTGGGAAATTTGGTAGAAGCAGAATACTCAGATTTATCCCAGCAGATTTCTTTTGCACATTAGATGACAGAACAATCTTGTAGAAAAGTAGAAAATCCAATTTGTGGAAGAAGAGACAACTGGAGTGCAATGAGAAGCAAAGACAAAAGTCAGCGTAGATCATCAGTCACTACTTATTGGCTCTTTATGCTTTCTTTTGCTTGAACTTGGATTGTCTGACAATAGATTGATAGACAGACAGATTATTAACTCTTTTCTTTTTGAATAGTTTTTCTCCCCATTTACCATGCTATCATACCTCTGTAAGGCTATCCAAAAAGAAAAAGGAAACAACAGGGACGGAGCAATGTTGGTATAGGTGTAGAACAAGAGAGTGTATCTGTAAAATGTATTATTTATTTTCCTTCAAACATTCATGTAAGGGAAAGAGAGATAAGTATACAGTGAGCTGTGATGGCCCATTTTCACCTCGTCTTACAATATTGCCACCAGCCTTCCCAGAATCATATAAAAGCTAGGTGTAAATAAATCATTTCTCTGTTGTTTAATCAGTTCATCCATCTCTGCTACCATGTGTGATATCAAATAGCTGGGAAAAAGAAAATCCATATACTTGGAAGAAAGTCTGAAGTCCATTGATTGCTTTTCTTATGGATGTCTGGAAGGAGGGGGAAGGCACAGTAAAGATGGATAGCCAATGAAAGGAGCTGGCGATTTTTAAAAAGGCAATTGGCCAAATAGACCAGCTTTGTACAATTACTTTGACTTACTTACTTTGCTTATAATAGTAACTGGATTTCTTTTCTTGTCATAGATCCCTGAAAGTATGTTAGTCCAAGCACTGACTAATGCTAAACTATTTCAGTAGATGAGATAACAGGAAAAAAACAGTGTAAAACATAGATTAAAGCTTACCCCTTAATTATTATTCATATAATTAAAACAAATGGGGAACTCCAGTTCTACCACACTCATGGTTTACAATTTTATTCTATAGGGCAAAACATTCACTTGTCAAAAGGAAAAACAATGGAATATTAGTATAGACATTAATGAAATATATTATCATCGTAAAACAAGTCATTCTGTTGCCACAGCAAGGGAAAGACTCTGCTGAAGATCATTAGGGAGGAATCATTCGAAGAACTTGCTAGTTTCACAAGTAAAATACTAGCCTATAACATAACTCTAGACACTTTAAAGTAGAGAAGGGAATTTTCGTGTATCTAGTGGCCTCGTTTTTTAAAAATATATTATTTGGATCCCATGATGCATAAAGGTCAGCAATAATATTGTGAGCTGGTGGAACCAAAAGTTTCATCCTGTGTTTTTGGACTAGTGGGATTTGGGGGTGAAATTGATGTCTTTAAGCTCCAAAAAGCACACAAGGTAGGATGAATGTGATTGTTATTTTTAAAGGATGAAATATATTCCTTAAGTATCTGCAGGGCACTCATTTCACTCCTACAAACCCCATTATAAAATATTGGAAAAGTTTTGACACTCTCCCGTGTTTTATGGCAAAAGGATTAGCTATATGGGAACTTCTGATTTCTGAGACCAGCTATTAGTCTGGTTTTCCTTCCAAATTCAAGCACTCCAGCTCTCAGAGAGTAAGGAAATATGGGAAAGGTTATATTTCAAGCTTAAGAAGACTAAGAAGAAGGGTGTGTGTGTGTGTGTGTGTGTGTGTGACATAAAATGTGATTTTTTTTCCATTCAAAAAGCTGTGTTTCTGAACTGGAAATAAAAAGTAAATTTCTTTTATATTTGTCTTATCTTATTAGACTACAAGATGATGATGAAGTTTCATTTTATTTTTATATCCCTCTACTTTATATTCCTCAATTAATCACAATTAACTTTGTCTTCTTCCTAAATTACTAAATGAAAGAAATAGAGTGCTGTTTAGTAGACTAAAGAAATAATCCATAGACCACAATTTATTTATTTTTTCATATTGGGGATTCCTATTCTCTATCTGATTTGGGATTTTCCCAAGATTAGCCTTTTAAAAACAAAATACAGAATGAGTGAGCTGTGGAACCAGCAGGAAGGACAAACCTGGATTATCTCCCGAAAGATTGGAGCCCTGCCTCTAAATTCAGAAAGGATCTGATTATCACCAGCACTACAGGACTGTAGCCTAAAATCAAGCTAAGACATATGTTCTGTTTATGGGTCCACCAACAGATATAGGCAAGATGATAGAGCTAAGTAAACAACCTTCTCTCCCTTCTTCTTAGTCTTCTTATTAGTAGTTTTGTATTTATGGACTTTTATTTGAACAGGGCCAAATATAAGTACTTTTTTAAAATGTCTATAAATATAAATATAAGTACTTTTTTACTGTCTATCTGAGACATTGTGTGAGGAATGTTGAGTTGTATGTTGGCAGGGAGTGATTTTTATTTTACTGTACTATGTTGTCTTCAGTAGCTATAATTGAAGGCTTTTGATTGCTTTATTATTTGAAATATGAAATTAATACACTTTTACAGTGTTCCCATGACTGGGTTGCATTCTTCTTTATTTTACATGAATGTATTAATAACATCACAATACTCTTAGCTTAAGATATTCCTGGTATTTTGCATCACAGTTTAAATATCTAAAATGCAACTTTAAAAACATGTTCCTGGAAAATACACTTGAAATGACTGAAACATCGATAAGGTTTAAATTAATATAACACTTATCTTTTAGTCTCATGTTAACTGGAAATTTTATTGTCAATAATAAGTTTATTTCACATTGGTTTTAATTTTGATTCATTAGATTTTGTCTATTTAACCGAAGAATTCATCACATCTCTGAAAAAGTTGTAGGTGCTAGAATACCAGCTGCTGTTTATTTCAGATTAATGTTGAATGGAAATGTTACAAAAACAATGATCAAACACATAATACAACAGTTCTTTTACAGGATTTAAAAGGAGGAGAACCAGAAATTTGAAACAATTGATAATAACTTGAATTCACTGGACTAAAAGGGTGAAATGAGGTGAAACACAAAGGCTTGAAAGTTTCTGTTGTTACGTTGTTTTCTCTCAATAAAATATAGCTCCACTTCCTGTGGAGTCTGTTTCCTGGTTTTTGTCTATCTCAGATGGCTAATAGTTCTGCTCATCAGAGTCTGGATTCTAAATTACAAAGATAGTTAGATCTTGGAATAAGAAAATAATTGTGGTTATCAATCTGTGCAATTGTTTGCTACTGAGAAAATGGAAATCTTAATTTTCCAAGAATATGCTTTAAATTCTATCCTGGTGGTGCTAACCATTGTATGATGTTGGATATATATTCCAAAGTATTCAATAACAGAACTTCTTCTGCCTTTTTTAAGATCTGGAAAATAGTGGTGCAAGATTTTCACATTTGTATCAGATATATGATAGCATGGCTGACTGTGCTACATGAGGACACAAGGGCTTCAAAGACACAGCTAACACCCCTAGTTATAACATTTATGTCCCACCTCTTTCTTGACATGTCTAAAGATAGCCACTTATTCCTCTCATCTTTCCTAGTACCCTCTCCTATTGGTATATTATGATTATATTGCTTTGTTATTTGCATGTACACTGAGAACTTGTGCACACATTGTCCAATCACACTTGGCCAATAAAGAATATTCTATATTATTTAGAGGAATCTAAAAACTACAGGTCTACAATTGTATGCATTTATTATCTAGAACAAGAATGCTAGTGAATATCTGCTGAAGTGCTTGAATGTTTCCATTTGAAACTGCAAAGTTGTCACCAACTATTTATTTCAGATAAGTGAAGGTGAAATTTCTTATTTTCCATGAGTCATCTTACTTGCATAGTTTTAAGTGTTTGCAAGCTAAGACTTTCAGTGGTGCTACTAAAGATCAGAATGTTGGCTTATCCATTTTTTCAAAAGCTGTGGTAGTGACATACATGTGTTTCATCAACATACAGCTCCAATTCTGAAAATTACAAAATCCTACAACATGGTGATCAAACCTACTTCACAAAAAGAGCTTAATTGTGGCACAATGGGGGAAAAAGGAAAATGGCACCAGGAAATAAGCTATGGTATTAGTGCTGGGGCAAAATAAGTGTACATTTTTGCTAATATTCCAGTCCCATAAAGTGCTTTTCAAGATCAATGCTGTTCTGTTTAGACCACAGGTATCAAACTTGCAGTGTCACATTGCTGTCATGTTACATTTCACAATGTGTTTCCCATTCACGAAGCTGGGGTGGGCATGGCCTGTGCATGGCCTGCAGGCTGCCAATTTGACACCTCTGGTTTATACCAATACATTTTTAAAAAATTTCATCAAGCAATAACTAGCAGTGATTCTCCAGAAATGGCTATCCCTATCTATCTACTGCTGAGTTTGGGCCATACCTAAAAAATATACACAGTTTGAGAAAATGCAGGCTTGGAGAATATTAAATGGAACAAAGGCTACACAAAAGCAGTGTTCATTATGCATTGAGAAAAATACTCTGAAATAGATAAAAAAAATTCATAATTTAAATGCTTATTTTCAAACGTTCCTTGTCAAAGAGATAATATTTTCCTCCCTTTAGTGAGCTGTCATCTTTCTCTTTGGAATTTGAAAATCGTTCTTGTGGGAGGTTAAATTTAAAGCCTTTTTACAAAAACTATCTGACTTTACTGTCTTCCGGTACTTCTTAGGCTGAAATTATATGTAGAAATAATTTTGCAACTCTCGCTGAAATACTTAGTATAAACACACTGCATTCACAGTCTTTAATGAGCAGAACCTTATCTTGGAAATAGCAATATAAAGCATGTATCAACAGCACCCCCCATTGGAAAGCAAAAATTATACTTGACATTTTATGCTTCATTTCTGCATTTTGCAAGATATATGCTAAAAAAAACCAATTGGATTTTAACTTTTGGAGTCAATGATACATCTTATTAGCTAATGCTACTTTAACTGATAAGTGAGCTATTATGATAACACGCAATTTTAAAAAATAAGTAAAATTTTAATGAAGACATGACTGGAAAACCAAAAACATGTAGGAACCCCCCCCCGCCACCTCCCCAGATTAAAATATTCCTTATTCTTAATATTAAAAAGAGGTAGGATAGAATATTTCCCCTAAAGGAGGAAAGGCAGAAAGTAGACCCAGTCTTCCTGCTATAGGAAAACAGCCTCAAGAAGCTTGAAGAGCCTGGTCTTTAGGAATGGAGAGTTCAGAAAGACTGGGCCAATCTATTCATAAGAAACACAATAGGCAAGGAGACAAAGCTGACAAGATTAGCTCAAACACCTAGGATTTGTATGTCCCCATAAGAATCTGGCAATAGCCATTAAAATATTAAAGATCATATTCTTTCACAGAAACAGGCATCTCAATCACAAATCCTCAAAGAATGTGTAAAAGCCTATCTACTTTCAACCCCATTTTGTCAGTCACCTCAGAAACATGCCAATTTTTATAGTTTCTGGTTACAAATTAAACAGAGACTTCATATCCTGCAGCCTGTCTCCATTTTATTTCCAGCATCTTTCTACCAGCTTGAAACAGGACCGGATTTTACTTCCAACAAACATAATTGCCATGTTGTTTTCCTATATTACACACATCACTATAAAACTTGAATTGTTTGGTAGTTCAAAATAAACAATGATGAATACAGGATTTGCATTTAATTCTCTGATATTGTATAGGTGTAGAATGATCTTTGTTTACATTCAGTGGCTTCTAATATTATCCATTAATTTAATACCAGTGGAAGACAACTGATTCAGACACCGAATGCCCATATTGAATTAATTCATACTATGTGTTAAGCAAGATTTGTTTGGCCATTGTTTGTTGAAAACAATAGAGTTGACTGACTTCCTTCAGACCCTTAAACTATAAACTTTGACTTACAATCCACATTGACTGGATTTGCACAACATATTAAGCTGAAAGTAACTAAGCATGATTTAGCACTGTTTAATCCAATAACTGACAACAGTTCTGCAACACAAAATACTTTCCTTAGTCAATTTCACCACAATGATATTCAATATTACTACAATATTACCACAATGGGCAACACAAAACACCTTCCTTAATCAATATTACTACAATGATTAACACTTGTTAAAACTGTTAGAAAATTCCCCAAGACCCAAGTCTGAATTTTCAAGTTTCAGGAATCTAAATTCTACCCTTAATTCTGCTTGGGAAACTGAAACTAAAGAGTCAATTAAATGCAAATGTTCCTTTCAGGTCCATCGTATTGAATGAGCTCAGCAGCTGGACAGTCTTATTGACCCTTAGAACTTTATGGAAGAGAAGCTGACAGTGTTGGCCAGTTGTGTTTATGCATTAGCAAGTTGCTCAGTACCTTTAAACCATGTAATTACTGACAGTTTCTGCAGTTATTTATATCCAAATAAAATGAGAGCAAAGAGACTAATAACCAAAAAGTTCCTGAATGCACAGTATTGTAATTTAAGGGGGGAAGAAAGGTATCAAAATTAAAAGAGAAGTATACATAAGGGCAAATTTAAATAGGTCAATATACTTTTTCCTAAAATGAATAACACAGAGAAAAGCTGAATCTTTCATCTTGAGTCCAGACTGTAATTATATAACACAAACACAAAGTACATAAGAAGGCTACAAGTTTGCATAGATCCTGACACTTAGGTTTAAATTGCCTGACCTTTTCCAATCTTGCATTAAGTAGTGACTATTTCTGGACCACAGAAATGCTTACTGGAGGACAGATAGATTATATACTATGGATTCAAAAGTGGAAGGTTGCCATGGTTTCTGACAGCAAGCACAAGATTATCTTTACTGGATTGTCATGGATCTTGGGACTAACCTAGTCTGGCCAACTCGCTCCTTAGATTTGCCCACAGAAGATGCCATGAGTTAACAACAACTCTCTATTCAAAGTTGTTGGTACCACAAACACACTAATCAAAATACTCAATTTATATTGAATTCTGGCAAACTCTTAAGTACTTTACAGCTCCATCAGTCTCTTAAAGAATATAATTGGATAACTAGAATCTAAGAAGCAGAGATTTAAATTACTAAAAGTCAGAGCATTTGACCCCCTGTAAGCATAATTTTGTTCTTCAATAAATGGTTTATTTAGGAAAAGCAGTGTGTGTGTGTGTTAAAAATAGTAGATGAAGTGCAAATGCCAATGTTCCAGCATAGTTGTGAACTGTTTTAGATTTAGAAATTTTAAAAATACAGCTAAATTTACATAACCTACCTATAATATGCTGTTACAAGACATTAGAGCATTTTAAATTAACATCTTTCTTTCTCCATATATAGAGCTGCTGCTGCTTCTATTATTATAGTTGATTACCCAACTATAATAGTTTGGTACCAGTTTAGACTGGTACCAAAAAATGGACTGGATTGGGCACTTTTATTAAGATTACCTAGCTAGTCTTCCCAAGGACTTGAGATAGGAAGATGCTATTGTTTGATGATGGACACAGAAAGATATTGTTGCAGGATGTAAGTTGTTTCAAGTAAAGCTGTCTTTTGCAATTGACTAATGATTTTGTCAATGATGATGCGTGTTCCATGTGTTTTGAGATTTGCCCAAGCTACGTATTGCTGGGGGTACTATCTTTGCTTTATTTTGTCACAGTCATTCTATTTTTATTTGCAGGACTTTTTATTTTGATATCTGCTCCAGGTCTTTCTCTTCTCTTCTGCTGTCTCCAGGTACTGCTACATCCACTATCCAGTCTTTTTTGTCTTTTTTATCAACAATTGTTAAGTCTGGGGTGTTATGTATCAGGTACTTGTCTGTTTGAATTTAAAACTCCCAGACCATTATAGCTTCTTCATTTTCTGTTACTTTGTTTTGTTATTATAATTATCTGTTCAAAACAATCTGAAGTCCCAGCCGCCAGTTTTTTAGCTGGTATTGATCTTCATATGCACTGAATTCTTGCCAAGAACTTAGGATGTTTTAATATATTGTCATAGTATATGTGCAGATCTAAGTACTGTGGCTATTTGTAATTGACAGATAGACATTTTAGAATTTTCTTACAAGTGGTTTCTATACTGGTGGTAATGTGCTATAAAAAGATATTGAGTTATATTCTATATAAAGGGTATATTCCACCCTTTGTTCTTGACACAGGAGTAACTAACTTTCTCAAAATTGAAAGAAGGAAAAACAACCATATATCATTTAGGATTGCACAAAATTGGGCTTTTAGTAGCCTCATAAACTGAAATGGTACAGAATGAAGTTGAAAAGTATTTCTGTTCACCCATTTACCAGATATGTCCACTTCAACCATTCTCTCTGTCTTTATCTGCCAAAGAAACAGAACTCCAAGACTGATATTTCTCACTGATAGTGCCAAACTGTTCTGTTGGCATACTGCTCATGGCAATGAGTACTAACATAGTCTGCCAGAATAATAGGGCTCCCATCCAATCTCTATAGTTTCAAAGTTGGCTGACTTTTAGCATGAGATTAACTTTTATCAATAATTTTAAAACATTTAAGTTGCATTTAAGAGTAGGGGGGGGCAAAGGAGAGTTATTATGATAAAAGAAGGTCAGTTACCCAGTAGTTGCATGATTAATGCTTAGTAAGGACCATGTGCAGGGAATGTCTGCCTCAAAGCAAAATGAAATGAATGCAGAATCAATGCTGCATGTATACAGACAAATAGACATAATAAATGGAAAACACCTTTGACTTTATTATGCCTGATATGTCTGGGGGAGGGAGGGGACTAAAGGAGTATTCTTATATATTTTATAAATACATTAGTTTCTATTTTGTATATCTAAAATAGGAATGTTAGTTCAGGTTGTAAATTATCAAGGTCAAACTTTTATCTTTCTTTCTTTTTACACTGTTTTTACCTGAACACAACCATTAAATAGATTATGGTGCCATTTGGTTACTTCAAGAACTAGGACATTTTCAGTATTGAAACATTGTGCATCCATGATATATTTCAATTGAAAGTCTAAGAGTAGCTCCTTTATATATGGTTCAGAGACAACCATATAATTGTTCCCTTGGGCCCTCTTCTTACCTGAGATGTGGAATATACGTTCCAGCTATTTTAAGTATTTAACTTATTCAATGATAATGTTCTACGTAATTTGTTCTGGAGCTTTTGGCAGATACAACTGGTAGTAAATCAAAACATGGCTGTCAGTATAGCACCGAGAAAGCATCCTCAGTGAAGATGGTAGTAGCATCATCTTTATATAATAATATTGGTAAACATTTCTGGCTATTCAGGAAGCTGAGAGTCCAGTTCATACTACCTCTTAAGGAGCTGAAATTTAATATGAACTTTGTAGGTTGTCCTTGTGGGTTCCATCTTACTCATGAACTTGTGTTTACATGTAATTTAAAGAGGATGAAGAGCAGGTATTTAATAAATAAAATATAAATCTAAATTTTCTTATCAGATTTCTATAAAGAGTAAAACAAATATCCCAGCAATCCCTAGTAATTATATATTTTTAAACCCTATGCTATAGAATAGACATATACTTGGTTGAAATAGAATGCTGTATTTGAAACCTCTTTACTCTTCAGCCACAAAAATTTCTTATTCCATCCAGAAGTTAAAGTAATTAAATAACTATAAAATCAGTATATAATATCCAAATACCAATCTTTAGGAACATGGTAATATTTCATTGAATGCTACAATATAGACAGATGAACAGATAGCTCACATTTAGCTCCCTGTAACATCAGCTTTGAAACCATTCCAATGCTAAATTTCAGAAATTATGATGGAATACACGCATGGTACTCTACCTAAAATTCAAGGTTTGATTGAATAAAGTATTACAAATAAAAGGCTGAAATCCTATTGGGATGGGATGAGGGGTTAAAATTAATGCAAAACTAACAGCTTAAATAAGTTTATGTAATTAGAATTATTGTTCATTATACAGTACTGTACTTTCACCATGATACCTTTTACTTCTAACACAATGGGGTTGTGCACCAGTTTTCCATGCAAATGATATGATGCCACCTGGCTATCATAATGAAGTAACACTTCTGTAATAACTGTATGCATTGTGTACTGCCAGTTCTCTCTTTTCTTAAGGATTGATTCCAGGGGTGGGTTCTGGCAGGTACTACTGCTGGTTCGCTCATGGACATGCTGGGTGTGCATGCACACTTTATGTGCTTGATGTGCATTGTGTGCGCATGCGCAGTGCAATAAAAATTGTTCTGTGCATGCACAGAAGCAAAAAAAACAAGATGGCAGCACCTATGGCATCGCCCAGAGAACTGGTTCAGGGGCATGGCAGGCCTGGGTCGCTGCCGGTTCCAGCAACCCAGGCTGTCAAACCACTATCAGTTTGGCAGAACCGGTAGGAACCCACCAGTGGTTGATTCTATCATTATTCAATGCAACATTCACCCATTAAAGAGTAGCTGATTGGTTAAGTTGAATCTGAGCTTCCACTTAAACAAAACCACTGCATAGGATTCTATCAACACTTCTTTCTTTCTTATCTCTGTGTATATTTTCCTTCTCCTTCCCTAGAAATTTCCCCCTTACTCTATTTTTTCAAAATCTTTGGCAATGGTCTACTCATTATTTCAAGTAATCAAAAAACAAAAACAAAACAAAGACATTCAAATCAGTCTCTTTTTTCCCTCTCTCTCTTTCTCATTCTCTCCTACTTCATTCTCTCTCATTCTCTCCTACATCCCAAACTCCAGCTGACAAGAAGATAGCTAATTAATTAGCAGTATGTTTGATTCCCCTAGAAAGTTACTTATCATAGCTATGGCTGCTTCTGTGGGTTTGGTTTAGTCAATCTTCCCACTCAGTTTCTGTAAATATGCATTTGTATTACAAATTCTTGGATTAGGCAATTGATTTTGATGTTAAGATACAACACGGCATAATTGCCCACCTGTCTTTTAAGAGATTGTAGAGTTATTTGTCAGCTTCTTTGTACCCAGAAGCTACACCTACATTGATTTTTTTCCCTTGCAAAGTGGTTCAGATACTAAGATCTAAAGATCTAAAGATAAAGGCCTTCTGAAGATGCTGTTGCTTGCTAAGATCCATCTGTTGGGCATGAGGAAAATAGAGAGTACACTCCAATGGGAACTGCATTTAGCATTCACACATTTAGAAAATCCTTAGCAGAATCTTCAGGATTAATTATTTTATCATGTATAGTTTTGTATAGTCCACATTCTTGTATGTTATGTGTGCACATTTTATTTTAAAGCACGGGACGACAGTGTGAAGTTCAAATCCCCCTATCCCACCTTTTTTTGCTATTCCCAATCAATCTCCAAACACAGCTGCCAAAAACTAGTGGCATGATTTTCTGCAACAATTAAAAAAGGCAGTGCAAATTATAAGCTTTTTACTTTCTCCCCACCTCATGGGAATGGATTTGTCTCCTGGTCTTGTTGACACTATTTCGGTTTTAATCAATTCATGCCTTGTCAGGTGAACATCTCTCTGTGTTTCATCCAGTTGTCCTGCTTTCTAGCTTGTAGGCAGATTTCAGAAAGTAATAAGTGGGCAGAAGCCAGGAGTATCAAACACAAGGCCTGCAGGCTGGATCTGGTCCACGATGTGGTCAAATCCAGCCCATGGGACCATCCTGGAAAATGTAAGGGGCTGGCCTGCATCACTTTGGCTCAGTCTACGCAATGTGAAGAGGAAACATCAGGCCAGCGTGGCTTCAGCCCAATCTACCCAGTGCAAAGAGGAAACATGCCAGCAGTTTGTGGAGTGGTGTCAAGCTGGCCACGCCCACCTAGTTGACCTCACCCACCCAGTCAGCCACACCCAGTGAGTGGCGTCAAGCTAGCCGTACCCACCGAGTTGGCCATGCCCACCTGGCCCTCTGAGGTCAACCACAGTCCTGATGCGGCCCCCAATGAAATTGAGTTTGACATCCCTGATTTAGACATTAAATAAGCATAGAATGGGTTGACCACTTAGTGACTGGTGACATTCCTCCTACTGGCCACTTTTTTTCTTCAAAATTTCTAAAGTACCTATGGCTTTCAAAAGTTTGTTAACCTCTGATCTAAATGGAAGGACAATTGTGGTCTAAACACACACTCTTTGGAACTGTCACTCAGCAGAAAATACCAGAATGGATATTTTAAAATCTTGCCGTATCATTTTCAACCTGCTTTTTTATTGTTGTTTAGTGAAGAGTGAATTCAGGGAATGGGTTTTCAGCAAATTATTTTCAAATCACCCTCCAGAGAAAGGACATTTTTACAAAGTTCATGGGAGTCCTTGATAAATGATTTGAGGCTTAGTAATTATATCTGGTTGGTTCTACAAAAAGCCAAATGTGTTTCTCTTTTCTCTCTCTCTTTTCCTTTCAAATCAATCACTGTGTTCTTTAAAATGTTAGAGAAAGTTTGGAGCTGCTGTGCCGAATTCTTAAGGGATGACGAATGTTAATATAGAACTTTAAGTGGAGGTGGGAGAAATTATCATGCCAATCAGCAGCACAAGAGCTTGCCTACCACTAACTTCATTTAAAATAGTTAATGTAATAAAAGCTTCAGTCTTGAACTAGCTTGGGGATCACTGATAGATTGTCTGAGAGGAAATTTAAGAGAACCAGGTGGGGAAGAATAAGAATCTGAATTGCTAGTGCTAATTTACTATAGTATAAATGCATAATGATTCAGTCCGAAGCATAGCCCTAATACATGGAATTGAGATTTGATTTTTCCTCTCGCCATTTCCCTTGGTTAGAAAAAAAATATTTTACAAGAACAGCATCAAGATGGAAGAAAATGATGGTCCACTGCAACAACCATGAATTAAAGATATTGGGCAATAATTATATAAATCTATGTGGTCTTCTGTATTTATTTGTTATCTATCTTTTATAAAAAAAATACCATTAGAGTTTCTACAAGCCAGTATTAATTACCAGATAATGTATTGTTATTGCTTTAAATTTACATGGAGTTCTAAAATGAATTGGATAATAGAAACTAAGGAATAATGACTAGTACAACTCTGTTTTAAAAATGACTTGAAACAAGGATTATTTTTTAATAGAAAGGAATTATGCTACAAATGCAGCAATTTGGCAGTTCAAATTTCACCAGGCTCAAGGTTGACTCAGACTTCTATCCTTCCAAGGTCGGTAATATGAGGACCTAGATTATTGGTGGCAATATGCTGACTCTGCAAACTGCTTAGAGAGGGCTGTAAAACACTGTGAAGTGGTATATAAGTCTAAGTGCTATTGCTATTTTTAAAAATTCTGCCTTGGCTTTCTGTCAGTTTAGCATGTTTTAATGATGCAACAAAGAGCAAGTTATGGATTTTAATCTAGCCCTTTAAACATCAAAACTTCAAAAATTGCAACCAGCAGCTACAGCAAAATAGACAATAAGGTAGAAGGTTGAAGGTTCCAAACCTCCTTTAAAACTTTGTATCCTGGTCCAGCCTTCTTCATTCAGGGAAATTGTTTGGTAGTTCCCATAATCTATCTCCACTTGGTTTCAATCTTGTGACAGTAATGTGTGAGAAAGAAAGGGCTCTCACAATCTGTACTGCCATGTGGCTTTTCTGACAATTAAAGGGTAAACATCCTTTACTTTCAAAAGCGACTATAACATATAGAGGAATATGCCTAGATGATCCAGCTCTTCTTTCTCCTTTGGGAGATACAGCAAGTTCACAGAGATAAACAAAATTAAACCTTATTGTTTGTTTATCCAATTTAGACGCTGTATGGCAATGAACACTTCTGGTGGCTTACAATTAAGTAAGTATGTAGGAATAAACAAAGTAGGTAAATAAATAAGTAGGAACACTACAATAAAATAAAATTAAAAAATGAATGGTACAAGGACAAATACCATGCTCAAACAAAAGACTCACCCAAGAGGGGCTCAGTACTCTGCCTCAAAGTCTTGGCAAATGACCATGTCTTTAATAGCTATGTGAACTTTTTCGGGGTGGGAGCCATTTCTAAGGGGATATTATTCCAAACAGCAGACTCTGTGAAGAAAAGGCAAACTTCATGGGACCTGCTGGATGAGACTATTTCATTGATGAGACTGAAGCGCACCCAGTCTGTGCAATATCCTCTGATGGGAAGCAACAGCAATAGAAAGGCAGTTCCTTAAATAACCAGAGCCTGTGCCATGATGGTCTTTATCGGTTATAACCACATTTTGAAGTACATTCAGAAGCCAAATGGTAACAGTCATATTCATGGAGCAGCGAGATTCACATGGTTGTGATAAGGCATATCCATCGCTGAGTTGGTTGCTAATTTGCTTATGAGTCCAAGTTTATATCCATTTTTACAAGAAACTCAAACTGGTTAGCTATAAAGCCCTACATGTAGGACTGCCTCTCTGCCATAATATTTCCCAGTCAATTCGATCCTGAAGTGTTGGTGCACTTTTTGTTCCTTCAAATAACCAATGATATCCGCCAGGACTCCAGAATGGGACTTTCTCAATAGTAGTGCTTTCCTTCTGAAATTGAGATTTTCCCCTCAAGATCTGAATGGCTCCTGCTCTGCTATTGTTCAGAAGGAACAAAAACATCTTTTAATGTTTATTGTGTTTTCCTTTTTTTAGATTGTCGCGAACCACTTAGACTCATTGAGAGTCAGGTGGCATACAAGTTTTAACAATAAGAATCATCTGGGGTGGCTGATCTATCAGGGTCTACCTCCCTGTATCATGGCTTAGTCCAGCAAGTCAACAAGCAAACAAAGAATGGTCTGACCATAGGAAAGAACTGTGTAATGACTTCCAAAACCAGATCACATTGCAACTGCCCTGAGACAAAAAACAGAACCAAAGGATAACTTCCTTTATGCATCAAGCCTTCAATAATTTGGGATGGGTCCATGATTACCATAGAGACCATAGATTCCTAAAATGCCTTAGAATCAACATCGGCTGCTTATTGAGTCCATTATTGGGAAAGGAGTATACAGGGGGTAAATGCCGAATAGAAAAGAAGAAAAAGAAATAATAACATATTCCATATCCTTAGGTCTATAAATCTCAATAACAGTTATTTTCTGCAGTGTAGTCCCATCTGGTGTACTGGTGTAAATTGCAGTCTAGAACTTGTCATATTCCGTAATGTCTTTTTTAATCTTTGAAATCCTATTTATTTTTTACTAGACTGCTCCATGCAAGATCAACTTTTCTTTTCTTTTCTTTTTCCTTTATAGATTTGATTAGTGAAACCTTCCCCTGGGAACCGACCAGGGTTTGCTGTTTTAGTCATGCCATGTGTCTCATAGAATTATGCTTTATTATTCTATAAGATGTTATTTTCAACTGCCTTGGGAAGGTGCTTGGTGTTAAAGTGGCTAGAGCATCTAATTAAATGAATAGTTCACAGACCTGAAAGCTATGTGTTTATTCAAGATTCAACTTAGAAAAAAGTTATTAATAGCTGTGCAGGAGAAAAATAAAACTGTTTATTCACTTCTTACCAAGCATGGAGAATCAAAACACAGGTAACCCTTGACTTATAACCAAAATTGAGCCCAAAATCTCTGTTGTTAAATGAGACATTTGTTAAGTGAGTTTTACCTCATATTATGATTTTTCTTGCCACAGTTGTTAAGTGAATCAATGCAGCTGATAGGTTAGTAACCTTGATTGCTCATCAAATCTGATTTCCCTATTAACTTTGCTTGTCAGAAAGTTGCAAAATGCGATTATATGGGACATAGCAAGCATCTGAATTTTGATCATATGATCACGAGGATGCTACAAAGGTTGTAACTATGAAAAATAGTCATGTCACATTTTTTCAGTGCTGTTGTAACTTTGAACGATCACTAAATGAACTGTTGTAAGTTGAGGACTACCTATATGATAGGAATGCATAGCCCCTCTACCGAGGAGCAAGATAACCCTTGAATTGTTCAATGCTCTAATTAGACTTATGCTTCTGCTTGCTTCTCAAATGCTTCTCTGTTTTCCTTGCTCTGTTCAATAGAGCTTTCATTAAAGGTAGTTTGGCTTGCTACACTCAATTTACACCAGGGGTTCATTTCTGGGATGAATTTGAAATGCTGATCTTGCTCTTTAAAACTCCTGGTGATTTGAAGAAAATATATAATAAAAAAATGTATTTCCATTTGAAGTTTGACTAATCTCAGGGCTTCTGTTTTTTTTTTTTACTGTGTGTCAACTGAAGATGGACCTTTCTCAGTGGTTATCTCATCTGTATGGGATATCTTCCTCATATATCTTTGTAGAACCTCATTTGTATTATTTTAAAATGGGTTCTATAAGCAATTAGTTTTGTTTGGTTTGACTAATTAATTTGGTTCTGTGGTAATAAAAGTTCAGTGATGTTCATTGGCTTTCATTAAAAAGTTAAAAAGTCTTCTTGTGAATGAAAATACATTTTTAATAGGTACTTCTTGAAATAATTGTTCCTTCTTAAAAGTAACAGCTTTGGAGATTTTCCAAAGCTTATTTTATATGACTGATGCTTTCTGCTACAAATATTAAACGTAGCATATTGTATTGTCTTAAAAAAGCATGCAGGTTTTTTTTCCTATTGTTGTCAGTGTTTGTTTTATTTAACTATTGATATTTTCAGTTCATATGGTGTTTTTATTTTACTACATGTGCCCATGCTTTCTATTGTTTGGTATCAACTTCTATCATTTGATAACACATTATCAAGTCCTTTCCTAAATATATTAAATAAGAATCTAAAAACAATGAAACGAGCAGATCCCTTTTAATCTTGGGTTACCAGATTACACAGATTTTTGCAAATTCTTTTTCACTACCTTTTATCCCTAAGATCAGCTCACCTAAGAGTTCCTTTACTCCAGGGATGTTGAACTAAAGGCCTAGGAGCCGGATACGGCCTGCGGGTCGCTTAGATGAAAATAGCGAAGGACTAGCCCATGGTGCCTTTACCAGTGAAAACAGAGGCCATTGCAGCTGAAAATGGAGTCGCGGTCCTCCCAAACTCCACTTTTGCTGGTAGAGGGTTGCAGGAGGTCATCACTTCTGGAAATGGAGCTCAGGAGCCCGTTTTCTCTGGCACTGTGCTTAGGCCACCAAAGGTACCCACGACACAAGTGACATTGAACTGGCCATGCCCACCCTGGCAATGCCTCCCCCAGCACCCTGAGGTCAAATATAACCCTGATGCGGCCCTCAATGAAATTGAGTTTGACACCCCTGCTCTACTCTATTGTCCCTGATCTCCATTCTTTATACATTCCTGGTAGCTCTCTGAATATATTCATTCTGCAAAATAAAATGGTGACAAAATTAGATCCTGCAGCTGTCTGGCACTTCTAGAGATGTATAGTTACTCAATTTTATACAAAGCATTATAAGACATTCAACCAAATAGGCTTAGAAACATTTTTCCTGTATTTAATGGCTAAAACAAGGGTAACATAACTCATACTACTGTCATTTACTAGATTATCAAAAGATTTATAGGTAATTGTAAAAGATGATACAAGTTCACAAGTAAGCAAAAACATTCTGCCACATTTACACAAGCTCTAATAAATTAATTCCACTACCTACTGGATTTCATACAATACTTGCATTAAACAGCTTTTTTCAAAAAAATTACCAAACCCGAATATTAGGACATAAAAACTGCATCTTTTTCAAGATTGTTCTTTTCTAGAGATATATTTGTAAAATTAATAGTATTGAATCCAATAAAAATAATCAGGATTTATTGTAAGCCAACTAATATTACTTTTGGTGAGATGGACACATTAAATTTTAATAAGTAAATAAATAAATACATTATTCCTAAAATATTTAGCAATGACATTTATTCCTTTTGTCTAAACATTCCATGTCCACCATCAAAAGTCTCTAAATGCATGCAAGAAACAAAATCATCATCCTTAACCAGAATTCTCCACCTATATTACTGGAAACTAACCAAGAATGGATTCTTCATTGGATGGGAAGCTTGCATCTCTCCAAAACCTCTTTAAAATGTTACATTTCCAACATGTTTAATCCTATTTTTTTCTCCCTCAAAGATATTTTTGGTTGCTCCCTGCCTATCAGAGCAAGGCATGCAAATGACCCAATGATTTTGAAGCTGATGCATATGCTTGACATCCATGTTTCAGAATTTTTTGCTCTAAATCAATTTTGTATCAAAATCAACATCAAGAAATTTAATCTAGATCTAATTTAATATCAATAATCAATTATATCCCCTCTGAATATGTTTAAATGAATACTATTCTTGCTTCCTTGCTCTCTTGCTTATTTACTTATTTTTTTTAAAAAAACAAAAGCCTTATTTTTCCAATCCTCCTTCAGTTTTTTTCCACAAGTATATTAAATTATTTTATTTCAAATCCACATGACAGTAGTGTTACATCCACACCTACCGAAATAATCATTTATCATCACTTTAAAGAGAGAAGGATTAATTACATTTCCATAGGGAATCCTGTATGTCACTAGCTGAAATTTAAATATAATATTACCCACTTAAGCCGGTATGTAGTTAAAGTGTTGAAATTATATGGGTTTAAATTAATATACTAAATCATCTTTCCTTACATACCTTTTCAATCTAGTATACAATATATCATATATTATTTTACAAATCTCAGATTCAAATCGATGTGATCTACTGTAGCCCAGAAAATAATCCACTTTGTATATATGTCATTTTTTTCTTTCCTGTAAAAAAATTCCAACATACATTATGCATTTTTTTATTATCTGTAATGAACTGAACCCTCACATAGCACCAAATTTGTTGGGCCTAAACACTGTGGATTATTAAATTGGGTTACGCATTCAGAAAATCAAAAATGAAACTATAATTAATAATCTATTATTACTTCTATTTAATTTATGAAACATTATTTAAGTTCTAATTGCCTGCAAGATAATGGAACTATCATTTATTTGCAAGCTAATACAGAAATTCTAAAGAATTTATCAGCCTAAACGCTAACACTGGAATATTAAGTAATTAACGCATTTTATTATGACAATACAGCAACTAATGCATTTTAATTGACTGCATAGATAAAAGTTGAGAGTAAAGTAGAAAAAGAATAGGACTATTGACAGTTGCATTTATAATTATTCTTGACTGATATCAAAAAAAGTTAGGCAGACATAAACCAGGTTATTATTTATACAGAAACATCAAAAAATCTTAGGGCAATAGGCTAGATGGGCAAATGAGACAAAAAATCCAGAACATGAAACTCAAACTTTTCTACTTTGAATTATATGGATGAGGGAATCTTTACAGCATATATAACTGTGGCAGAAAATGAAACAACCCTTTTGATCAATGAAATGTGTTGTATCTGTTGGAGATTAAAACAGCTCTACTCAGAAATTCAATAAATCACAGTAGGCAGTAGTAACATTAAAATCCACCAGTATATATCTAGGTGAATTGCAGTACAAAAGCAGGAAGATACAAGTTCCAATGACTGAATGACAGTAACATCAAGGGCCATTTTATGCCTCCTTTTAAAATCAGGTAGTGCTGGATAGCACAGTTTTATACAACAAAAAGAGAAAGTTAAAGTTAGGAATATATCTTCTATAAGAAAATATTTTTGAGGGTGTTTTTTTTTTCTTCAATGATAAACATCATAGCTCCCTTCAGGGAGTAATATTCTGATGGGTAAGCCTAAATTGCTGAAGTCTATCTACAACTTAGAAACTCTGCACTACTTTCTTCCTCTTGAGAAAGAGGACGAGTCTCATAAATTCCCAAAATGCACACTTCAGAAGAGAAAGAGCTAAACCCAAGGAAAGACGTTATCAAAGTCCTGAGAAGAGCAATCTAACAGGTTTATTATATAGAAATACAACATTTTCAGCAAGGAAAGCTGATCCTTGCAAAGATCAGCTAAAACTATGAGGATGGACGCAAACCTGAGTACAAGTTCAAATGCCGAAATGGCAAACACATTCCTAGTCTAAGCTCCTGCACGGAGACACAGTATCTTGCAACTTTGTGCCTCTCTACCACACTTTTTCTTCTTGCTCTGATTGAAGGATGTCATGGTTCTAATACAAACCTCAACTCTGAAGAAACTGAAGCAGAAAAAAGATATTCATTTTGATGGGATAAATGGGAAGGAGTTTTAAACAACAGAAGTCCAGATTGAACTCAGTCCAAAAAACTTTTTAGAAAAATTTAAAGGGAAGAAATACAAAAGGAAAACCAAAGGATTTTAGCATTCCGCCACCCCATTAGATGCTAGAGATACTGACTATTCTCAGTTTTTAGCATAAATATGGATTATAAATGGCTAACATGAAATATAAATGAAGCAATTCTCCTCAAAAAGAAGAAAATTTACTATTAAAAAATGAAACAAGAAATAGTCTGTTTTTTAACAAACACATTTTCTTGAAATGTGAAGAAAAAGATATGAAATATTTATTGCAAAACTTTGGGTGAACAATTTATTTCATAAGTTCCCACTGACTTTTTAGGAAAGTCAGCAGACTGCAAATGGCAATTACGTGATCACAAGTATTTGGCAACCAGTCATAAAAGTGAAGAGGTTGCCAAGTGTCTGAAATGCAGTTATGTAAGTGGAGGAGCCAGTAATCTGCTGCATGATGTTTGGAAGTGCTTTATGGTATGCAAATACCCATTCCGAGGCTGTTGTGACTGTAAGTTGTCATTAAACAACAACCTGTCACAGCCAACTGGCCACGGCCAACTTGCAATGGCCAACTTGCCATGGGTAACTTACCATGGGATAAGAGTTACACTAATATCAAGAAATGGTGCAATAGCAATAGCAATAGCAATAGCAATAGCAGTAGACTTATATACCGCTTCATAGGCCTTTCAGGCCTCTCTAAGCGGTTTACAGAGAGTCAGCATATTGCCCCCAACAATCTGGGTCCTCATTTTACCCACCTCGGAAGGATGGAAGGCTGAGTCAACCCTGAGCCGGTGAGATTTGAACCGCTGACCTGCTGATCTAGCAGTAGCCTGCAGTGCTGCATTTTAACCACTGCGCCACCTTGGCTTCTATTCTATGCAATAGAATAACTAAAGTAAGGATGCAAAAGAAGGGACAAAATGAAATATGAATGATAAAAATTAAAATATTGAATTATTTTAAATTATTAATTTGAATTGTTTAATTGTCCCATGGCAAGGTGTACCGCAGCAAGTTAGCTGCCAAGAGTTGGCCATGGTGAGCTAGCCAGTGAGTTGTCCCATTCCAGGTCAAGATTATAACATAATGAGAGAATTTCCTGTTACTGATAACATCTCCAATTTTATTTATTTGTTGAAAGGCCTATTTCAGATGACTTTTCAAAGATAAAATTTTCCTTCCAGTTGTTCTGGGGAGAAAAGTATCCATATTACAATGAACATTCTAGTGTTATCTCAGCAGTCATAGATTCAGGAGTCGGTTGCTGGGGCTTCATAGGGGTTCAGGAGAATCTCTAGCTAAGATTCTGGGCAGTTCTGAGAACCCCGAAATCCCATTCCTGGCTGGCCCCATCCACCCCTCCCTTCCCAGAAGTCCCCACATGTCCCATTTTGTATGCAGGTAAGTGCAGGACATGCACAGAGGCTCGAAGAGGGTGAAAAACATGCCTACCAGAAGTTCAGGAAGGCAGGAAATGGGCCCCTTTCTGGCCTCCAGAGGTCCTCCAGAGCCTGGCAAGGCCGTTTTTGCTCTCCTGAGACTCAAGGAAAACATCCAGAGCCCAGGGAGGGCAAAAATGCTTCCCCCCCCCCCCCCGGGCTATGGTGCAGGACTAAGCCACTCCCACCATGGCCATGCAACGTAGAAACCAGGAAGAGAAGCCCTTGCTAAAAATTTTGAAGCCCACCCCTGCATAGATTGATGCATGTATATTGAAAAAATGATATCATTTGATGAAATGAGTTAATTAAGAAATGATACAGCCATGTCTCCAAAAAAAAGGAGAAAACAGAGGAAAAACAATGTTGAATGGCCAAAATGTGAAAAGTAATGTTAAGTAAGAATGCTAACCATTTCAAGTACACTAAAACGAAATACAATGCTTTCTGTGATTCTTCCCTGTTGAAAAAAAAAGTAATTTTATATTCAGTAGGCTCTTGACAAAATGACCTTTCTATGGATTGATTTAAAGCAAGAAATGCACAGCATAATGTCTTTGCTACTGGCCACAACTAGCTAGAAATTTCCAACCGGAACAAAATGGAAAGTTACTGAGGATTTTTTTTACTACATATTCCAAATATTTGCTTCAATAAATTACTAAGAATTACCTTTCAGACTATTCAATTTTGCTGGAAACTGGGAAGATGGAAGGTGAAAAAAACATTGATTACTTTGAACCTGTTTCAGTGTTGTTTTTAAAGCTCCAACCTATACTCCTCACCTGGGACCAAGTCTTGTTGAACTCCATTCAACTTACTGAGTTATAAAATATATAGAATTTCACTAAAAATATATATTTTTGATTAGCACTGTTGAAATGAGCAAGGAATGGAAGAAAGAAAGGAAAATCCCTTGGCTCGCAACTGCATTTTCTTACATTGTCAAACAACTAATCAATTAGTTGTTTATAGTGTACATTATAGAAATAGAATCTGAAAGCATTATTTGGATGAAATAGTTTATAATGTCTTTCTTGAGAAAGTAAATGAAAGTTGGACACAGACTTACATACATTTTGCATCTGCAAATGTTTATCTATAGGTATAATTTTTCAATAATTACTTAAATGTTACTAAGAATGGATAGATTTTTTTATAGCAAGGGTGGAAAAACTATGGTTGTGCAATTGCCAGTAGCTCAGAAGACATGGATTGCCAGGAGACATGGTGGCTCAGTGGCTAAGATGCTGAGCTTGTCGATCAGAAAGGTCGGCAGTTTGGTGGTTCAAATCCCTAGCATCGCGTAACCGACTGAGCTCCAGTTACTTGTCCCAGCTTCTGTCAACCTAGCAGTTTGAAAGCATGTAAAAGTGCAAGTAGAAAAAATAGGAACCATCTCTTGTGGGAAGGTAACAGCATTCCATGCACCTTCAGCATTTAGTCATACCGGCCACATGACCACAGAGATGTCTTCGGACAGTGCTGGCTCTTCAGCTTTAAATGGAGATCAGCACCACTCCCTAGAGTCAGGAACGACTAGCACATATGTGCGAGGAGAAGCTTTACCTTAAAATTATTATCATTTGTAGGGTCTAGAAAGTCATAGCAAATTCTCTAGGATTACAGATTTGTCAGATTGAACTAAATATTTTTCGATTAATATAAAATATTGTGATCAAGTGATCTATGTGCCTGCTAAACTTGCTTTACAGGTGCTGTGATACATAACTTCAAGGCCCTATTCTTCTTTTAAATACCGTACATCCACAACTTCAAGGCAGCTTTATACTGAACATCTTTTGCTACATAGAATATATTTGAAAAATGACTCTTTAGTTAGAATACATGGCTGATTTATTCTTTAAAAATGCAGTCTGCAGTATTATTTGGGTAGCAATAATTTGCAACATGACCATATGTTCTTTAGATTTATACCTTCAAACAAAAAAAAAACTTTTGATAGGCCTTCAAATGAAGGATTCTTCTTTGCATACACTTGTGAAAGTTGTAAAAGTTCTTTGGTGTGAGTTACCAAATTAATCCAAGACATTTTGCTTCAGACAAAGACAAGTGTTGCTTTATTCCTAGTTGTAGGTGAATTGATGAAATTATTAAGTTACTGGTGCCTGCTTTCTACTTTTTTTTCTTTTCTTTTTTCTTTTCTCAGGGCAAAAAATATATGAACCACATGCTTTGTCCTGCACCCTATAATTTAGCCCGTGATGTTGAACCTATGGCACACGTGCCACAGGTGGCACATGGAGCCATCTGTTAGGGCACACAAGGCATTTGCCCTGTCAGCTCCAGCACTCGACTTTGGCCTTCATTTTTGCCCTTTTTTCACCCTTCCCTAAAGCCTCCAGAGGGCGAAAAACAACCCAATGTGCAAACTGGAAGTTTGGGGACGGACTTCCAGTTTGTGCATTGGGCCATTTTTCTCATCCTCTGGATGCTTCAGGAGGCTCCCAAACTCCCGGGGTGCCCGGAGGACTGTTTTTTGCCCTCCAGAAGCCTCAGGAGGACCTCTGCGGGATGGGGGAGGCCATTTTCACTCTCCAAAGGCTCCTAGAAAGCCTCTGGAGGGCAGAAAATGGATCCATAACATGCCAAAAGTGTGGAGGAAGGCACGGGGGATCACATGTATAGAATTATGGTTGTGGGCAAGCCTGCGCCTGACCCCCCTGTACTCCCCCCACTTTTGGAATGTGATTATCCATCACTGATCTTGCCCATTGCCATCAATGTTTGTGGGAGACATCTTTTTATCACCAGCACTGAAGGAAAATTCAATCAGCTTGTTTACACAGAATCCGGAGGTCACCGTAGTGTCCTTTTAGCAGCAAAACATTTTGGATCAGCACTAACAAGATAGTTATTTTCTCTATTTCATATTCAAATGTCACAAATTATCTGGATTGAATCTCCACCATTTTAATGGTAGAAATACAGGTAGTCCTCAACTTATGATCATAATTGAGACCAACCTTTCTGTTGCTAAGCAAAACATTTGTTAAGTGAATTTGCCCCCATTTTACCATCTTTCCTGCCACAATTGTCAAGTGAATCACTGCAGTTGTTAAGTTAATAACACAGTTGTTAAGTGAATCTGGTTTCTCTATTGACTTTGCTTGTCAGAAGGTCACAAAAGGAGATCACAGGACCCCAAGATGCTGCAACAGTCATAAATATGAGTCAATTGCCAAGTGTCTGAATTTTGATCATGTGACCATGGGGATACTGCAACACTAATAAGTGTGAAAAACAGTCATAAATCACTTTTTCCAGTGCCGTTGTAACTTTAAAGAGTCATTAACTGAACTGTTGTAAATCAGGGACCACCTGGAAAATAACTTCATAACCATACTCATAGATAACAATCGTAGTTCAGGAAATATAAAGCCACATAACATGTCAATTCCAGTAACTTGAAAGGTACAAAGCAGAGGGTCAACCTATTCTACAAAGCACCAGAGGGCAGGACAAGAAGTAATGAGTAGAACAGTGGTTCCCAAACTTGGTAACTTTAAGACTTGTGGACTTCAACTCCCAGAATTCTCCAGCTAGCGCTTCTGGCTGGAGAACTCTGGGAGTTGAAGTCCACAAGTCTTAAAGTTGCCAAGTTTGGGAACCACTGGAGTAGAAGATTATCAAAGAGAGAATCCAGCCTAGAATTAAGGAGAAAATTCCTGATAGTGAGAACAATTACTGTATTTTTCAGACTATAAGATGCACCAGACTATAAGACACATCTAGATTTAGAGGAAGAAAACAAAGAAAAAAACAGTTTATGGCCTCCATGCGTCCCATTTTCGCCCTCCCCTGTCCCCATAAGCACTTTGAAGAGCAAAAACTGGCCACTTTTTGGCCTCCCGAACTCTCAGTGAATCCCATTTTTGCCAAAAACGCACCCATTTTTGGCCTGCAGAGTGCTTCTAGGGGCTAAGAAGGGCAAAAAGGCATATGTAGGGTTTGAGAGCCCCAAAATGGACCCATTTTTGACAAAAACAGGTTGTGCAGAGCACTGCAGAGTGTTTCTGGGGCCCAGGGAGGATGAAAATGTGACACATGGAGGTTCAGGAGGGCAAAAAGATCCTATATTTGGCTAAAACGTGCCATGTGGAGCACTGCAAAGTGCTTCTGGGGGCTGGGGAGGGTGAAAAAGCAACACGAGAGGGTTCAGGAGTCCAAAAACAGGCCCCTATTTGGTCTATAACATGCCCCAAAATTTTCACCCACTTTTAGGGAGAGAAAAAGTGTGTCTTATACTCCAAAAAATACGGTAATCAGTGGAATGGCCTGGGGGTGCTCCATCACTGAGGGTTTTCAAGAAGAGACTGGGCAACCATATGTCTGGAATGGTATAGGTTAAGCAGGGGGTTGGACTAGAAGACCTTTAAGGTTCCTTCCAACCCTGTTATTCTATGTCTGTCCTCCATTTTCCACCATTCTTTGGTCTCTGTGCCACTTTATTTTTTCCTGAAGATAGAATCAGCCTTGGTTTAGCACAATCTCCTATAAGATATTTTCTTTTCTTTATCCAAGTATGGATTTTATGTCCAGACTGAATAGAGAAAAATTTACAGTCTTCTGATTGTTTATATTGGAGGCCGTTGAGTACAGAAAAGGTAGAATTAGAGAGCCAGCAGATAGCTTTTATGTATATGTTGCTGTTTCAGTTAAGCACTGGACCAAAACAAATTGATATAGATGTTCGTCTTCTACTTAGTTATGTTCACAGTGACCACACTACTCTTTTTCTGCACATACTCTAACAGTGTGAAGAAAATGTCAGAACCCAGTCAGTCATTTGTTCTTCTTCCTGTTTGTCTGAAGCTATCTCTTTAGCCATTTCATCTTCATTTCTTCAGTGATTTTTTTTTTGTACCATTGCCCAATCATAACTGAAATGAGGCAAAATCTGCCACACATTAAAGTGACTTTGGTTGGACAACTCTAGAAGACAATATAAATGGTGAAATGCATTCAGACATGGAAAATATGTATGTTGCTCTTCATTTCTTTCATGCTACTGATGACTAAATTGTGTTACCTCTTACAAATTACAGCATTCCATTCATGGTCCCTAAAGACTGATGGTGTTCTCTAGAATGAGTGAGAGAAAAATGTCGTGTGTTGATTTTTCATTTAGGAGAAATCAAGAAAGATTATGGAATCTTTAGGAATCCATAGCACCTTTTAAAAACATAATTTCTTAACCAAACTTTGGTCAATTTTGCTTGTTTTGAAATGTTGAGGTGACAAAATGGGTCCATTACTTTCCCCCCATAATTCCCCGGAAAATAAAATTTAAAAAATATAATCCTCATAATTTTAGCCCCACAACTCTGTTGATTCATCCCTATGGCTACTAAGCAGGTGACAAATTGAAAAATTGTCAATCCCTCTTTTAGGCAATATGCCTGCAAAAATAATGGGAGAAAGCTATATATGTTCATATTTCATAAGTGTTTTCAATAATGAATTATCACCAGGATGAACAGCCAGATTCAAGATTGGATTCAAGCCTCCATAACATCTGGTTCATGCATCATACATTAGCCCATTCTAAGGTGTGTTGATTTACAATTGGTACGATCGGTGAGCCATTTCCCTAAAGCTTAGCATGAAGTTTGACCTTAGGTTGCAAGCCACTACTAGCACACAAGTGAACTCTCTATGAAACTCCAAGGATGTGTTTGAAAAGCAGCTGTCTTGCTCAAGACAGCATAACAAGTTTTCCTGACACCTTTTTAAATAACACAGAACACTGAGTCGCATCAGTCATGTTTCATTATATCTGCTACCCATCCATTGCTGGAAGGAAATTGCTTATCCTTGTCTTTTCACACTAAAGAACAGTACATTGAGGCATAAGTCTATTTCCACTTATCCACTGCAGCACCCACTAAATATAGATAGAAAAAGATACAGTTACACTTGTCAATGTTTTTTCTAAATATTGAGTAAAGAACCAACATAATTGCAAATGCTCTTCCCGATTTAGAGGATATTAGCACTTATTAATAAGCATCTGCTAAAATTATATTTAAGACCAAGTAAACATCTCAGTACAACAGCTTTTTTCCTTGCATTTTCTTTCATTGATGGAGTACTTATCTGCAAAGACCCCACAAGAGGGATGGGTCTGGAAAGTGACACCCATATGAAACAGCCCATCTGTAAAGAAAATATAGACTATTCATAAAATTGTTACCCAATCTTTCTTAGGAAATCCATCATTGTTTTGCATCTATGAGTCTTTTTAACCACTAGAACAAATGGCAAGTGATAAAGGAAAAAATCTGTCCCTGCATCTGTTTCTTGCTGATCTATGGTTATTTAAACTTAAATCAGGCTGTATGTTGAATTAATTGGAAAACTTCCTGAATTTTTTTCCTTCTCTTCAATGTATAGATAAGCTTTCTTAACCGCATGTATTTTCCAATAAAACTTTTTTCCCAAATACAATAAATACCTGTTAGAATTAATTGATAGCTGAGCGAGGCTCATACTCTGCATTCAAGACAACATTATAAGAATGTTGTATTTTTTTAATAGGACATTCTGCTGCTGAATTATTCAATACTTTTTTAGTACTCTGAATATGCTGAGCAGTAGCATCTATTCCTGCTGAATACAAATATTTAATAAGATTGTAAGTTAAGATACATACATACATAAAGTTACTGCTGTTGTTTCACACCTTCGACCTGGGGAAAAGTAAAGCTGGTTTTTTGAATCTCAAGATATTCCCACGAGGAGCCATAGCAGAGATTGCATAAATCAACCTCCCCTTGGATTGGCAAACAAAAAAAATGTTTTAATTGGTTTTTAAACACAGTGGAGAGTGGGAGAATATTTCCTTAGAAAATTCAAATTGAGATTACTTCCACATAAGTTACATCATAGTGAGAGTTTGATGATGATCCATGGAGGAAGTGATTGGATCCTGGTTATTTGTTGAACTGGTTATATTTCTCAGCAGAATGAGCAATGGTGGAGAAACTAGTTGTTGTACTTAAGCAGTATTTGACAGAATGGCCCAATTCACCACAGCCAACTCGCCACAGTTAATACACCACAGCCAATCCCACCATGGCCAACTCACCACAGGAAGACCATTCACTGTGGGACAATTCAACAATTCAATTTGAAACAATTAAACTTTATTTTAATTTTTTGTCATTCACATTTCATTTTGTCATCCTTTCTTCAATGATTCTATTCCACTATTTCTTTGAAATTAGTGTAACTCTTGTCCCTTGGAGAGTTGTCATGTGACAAACTGTCCCATAGCGAGTTGGCTGGGATGAGTTGGCCAAGATGAGTTGGCTGTGGTGAGTTGTCATAGACCCAAATCTATGGTTTGCAAAGGAAAAGCAAAAGAAGTAAGACAGAGGTATGTGTATATATGCCTCTATATGTGAATAGATGTTTAAATAATCTCAGCTACTATGTCGTGTACATTGTTATAATTTAAGGCGAAATCATCCAGCAAATGTTTCCAACCAAAGATGTGCTTCCTATTTGCTGATTGTACTCACTTTCTATAATATTCTGCATATTTTAAGTACTTGAATTCTGATTAATAAGTAATTACATAGACATGTCTTATTAGAAGTAGTACCAAGTTGAAATTGTGGGGAAAGTTTCTTGGTGCATGATTGTTCAGCTACAACATCCTTTTAGACTAGTATTGGTTGGCATTCAGCAAAGTCCAAAAGCCTGTTCTTGAACTCAGTCAAAGATAAATTGTGTATCTGTAGGGATAGAGGAAAGGTTACGTAGAGGCATGCGCAGAAAACTGCCATGATCTCAGTAGCTGTTTAACTCAGATGCCTATGATCTCACCTAATTAACAGCACCAGGCAGTACTGGGAACCATCTAGATATGTGAGGCTCTACCCTGGCTCGGATGTTCTTAGAGATTGAAAAGGAGAATATGCCAATAACAAGGCTGTTGCTATATGCTCTTTGTATAAAATAATAAACTCTGCGGAGGTATGGAAGCATTTTTGAATGAACCCTGCTATGACTGGTTTCTGAATCCATACCTTAACTGTTCTTATTTATTACATAAGTTATTATTTATGAAATAATTGCTCAATATACAAAAACCAATGAGCTAGCGAAGTAGGCCTGAAATTCGTTGTGTTCTTATTTTACAGCCCTAACATCAGAAAATCTCATATTTCTGAGAGAAGAGAGGCATGGGGAAATCAGGTTTTAAGGTGGGTGGGTCAATCTGTCGAACACTATACAGGTGAAACTCGAAAAATTAGAATATCATGCAAAAGTTCATTTATTTCAGTAATGCAACTTAAAAGGTGAAACTAATAGATGAGATATACTACATGCAAAGCAAGATAGTTCAAGCTGTGATTTGTCATAATTGTGATGATTATGGCTTACAGCTCATGAAAACCCCAAATCCACAATCTCAGAAAATTAGATTACATGCAATCAATAAAACAAGGATTGTACATAGAACAATATTGAACCTCTGAAAAGCATAAGCATGCATATGTACTTAGTACTTGGTTTGGGCCCCTTTTGCAGCACTTACTTCCTCAATGGGGCATGGCATGGAAGCTATCAGTCTGTGGCACTGCTGAGGTGTTATGGAAGACCAGGATGCTTCAATAGCGCCCTTCAGTGCTTCTGCATTGTTCAGTCTCATGTCTCTCATCTTTCTCTTGGCAATGCCCCATAGATTCTCTATGGAGTTCAGGTCAGGCAAGTTTGCTGGCCAATCAAGCACAGTAATCCCAGGGTCATTGAACCAGGTTTTGGTTCTTTTGGCAGTGTGGGCAGGTGCCAAGTCCTGCTGAAAAATGAAGTCAGCATCCCATAAAGCTCATCTGCGGAAGGAAGCATGAAGTGCTCCAAACTCTCCTGGTAGACGGCTGTATTGACCCTGGACTTAATGAAGCACAGTGAACCAACACCAGCAGATGACATGGCTCCCCAAATCAACACAGACTGTGGAAATTTCACACTGGACTTCAAGCATCTTGCAGGGTGTGCCTCTCCATTCTTCCTCCATACTCTGGGTCCTTGGTTTCCAAATGAGATGCAAAAGTTGCTCTCATCAGAAAAGAGGACTTTGGACCACTGAGCAACAGACCAGGTCTGTTTTTCTTTAGCCCAGGTAAGACGCTTCTGATGTTGTTTGTTGTTCAGGAGCGGCTAGACAAGAGGAATATGACATTTGAAGCCTATGTCCAGGATCCGTAGATGCGTGGTAGCTCTTGATGCACTGACTCCAGCCTCAGTCCACTCCTTGTGAAAGTGTCCAACACTTTTGAATGGCCTTTTTCTGACAATCCTCTCCAGGCTGCGGTCATCCCTGCTGCTTGTGCACCTTTTTCTTCTACACTTTCCCCTTCCACATAACTTTCTATTAATGTGCTTTGATACAGCACTTTGGGAACATCCAACTTCTTTCGCAATTACCTTTTGAGGCTTTCCCTCCTTATGGAGGGTGTCAATGATGGTTTTCTGCACAACTGTCAGGTCAGCAGTCTTTCCCATGATTGTGATTCCTACTAAACCAGACTGAGAAACCATTTAAAGGCTCAGGCACCCTTTGCAGGTGTTATGGCTTAATTAGCTGATTAGAGTGGGACACTTTGAGCCTCGAATATTGTGCCTTTTCACAATATTCTAATTTTCTGAGATTGTGGATTTGGGGTTTTCATGAGCTGTAATCATCACAATTATGACAAATCACGGCTTGAAGTATCTTGCTTTGCATGTAATGAGTCTATCTTATATATTAGTTTCACCTTTTAAGTTATGTTACTGAAATAAATGAAATTTTTCACAATATTCTAATTTTTCGAGTTTCATCTGTATGCTTAATGTTACATTTGGGGGGCAGTAGGATGGGGAATGGAGGTCACATCTACGTGATACACTTTAAAATAGAAGTGAAATTGTATTTTGGAACAAGGAGAAAGAAGGCAAATGTGAATGAATGTATTCAATGCCTATTCCTGCTCTATTTCTGCTCCTGATGCTTTGTTCTTAAAATTCATTAGTGCAGTTTTTATATGCCAAGGATGAGTCATGAGTCATGGCTGCAGGCTGGATAGAGCACTTCAAGTTAGTAAGATCACCTATGTTTAGCAGTGTGTTGCTTTATTATTTTTACAAGACTCCCGAAGATGCCAGATGCTGGGTTATGCTAATGGCAACCACTGCAGTATCACAGACATTTTCTGATGTCATTTAAATCTGTTGGAAGGATTTTATAAATTATAAATAGCAACAGAAAGGTAAGAAATAGTATTATATGATGACACTGTTCCAGGAATGACTGCTTGAGTATGATATTATTAAACAACTTCCTGGGTGGTTGATTGTTAAAAAAAACATGCTATTTCATTTCCCCTCCCTCTTGGATACATTTGAAGCAAAGCTCATCCCTCTACAACCTTTTTGTTCAATCAGAAAAATTTATGCCTAGATATTTACGCTTGTTTTCACACCCACCTTTTTCTTTTCCTATTTTGATTTTTTTCTGAAATCTCCTCCATTTCATTGTTTTCTTTTAATTTTGGGTGAAAGTATGTTACTGCATATTTGATTAACAGAAACAGATAACTTCATTGGCTGAGTTCATGCTTTGTATGTTTCCTATTAAAAGAGGTTTGGAAAGAGCCCTGAGAACCATAGGTGGTATTCAGCCGGTACAGACCGGTTCAGGTTAGCCGGTAACTCCAACAATCAGTTGATCCTACCTACCCGGACCCACCCTATCCTGTCCTTTATTTCCTGCTTTCTAGCTCATCTCAATCATGCGGCACAATTGATTCTCCCCCCACCCCTTGCTGTTCTACTTATCATAGCTGACTTGGAAGGTAAGTAGCTGAACTTCTAAATGCTCCATTTTCAGAACTGCATGCAAGCAGGGTAGATGTGTACACATCAGTGGTGGGTTCCGGATCCTCCACATGAACGTGTGCTGCACATGCATGCATCTTACCATCCAGCGATGCCTCCGCGAGACTCCGCGATGCTCCAGCTGCTCGGCAGAGTGTTGTGCAGGTACATACTCTCCGCAGAAGCACCAAAGACTTTAAATACAAGTATGGAGCATGGGCGGGCAGGTGGGCCCTCCAGAGCACCATACCAGAACGGTACCCAGTGTTCTGGGCAGGCTCCGGTATGCCCATACTGGGTCGTACCGCCTGCAACCCACCACTGGCACACATGCAAAGTGTGCATGCCTGCATAAAGCACACACTTACCGAACTGGTTGTTAAACCAGCAGCATCCCATCACTGCCCGAGAACTATTGCTTCAACAACTTCAAACCTAGCACTCATCTGATATGATGGAATATATTTCTCATTATTCCCTGACAGCAGGATTATTGCTCATGTTAACTGACAGTCCTGACAAAACGCAGTCCAAATTGTTTGGGGAAGGGGAGGGAATCATGCAGATAAATTGAACTACACAGGCCACTGGTCAAATTAAAAAAAGAATGGAAATGGATACAGTAGTTGATTTCTGAGCCACCAGCAATGTCCATCCAAATCCAGTTCCCCAACCATTTTAACTTATTTCCTTTCTTTCCAAAAATAGCATTGCATTTGCTTGTCAGACATTCTTCATTCAAGCAGCTTACCCTCACTGTGAGATCTCTTTACTGATGGTGAAATGCTGTATATAATTGTTAGTGTCTAAGTTGCCAAGGTGTGATTATAGTGTTGGTGTTCAGATTTTTCTATTCTTTTGACTGAAAGAAAAGCTGGCCACATGTAAGAAAACAGGACACCCTTTAGTTTTTAGAGCATCCGCAGACAGAATCAGTTTGGCAGTAAAGAATCAGCATGCAGGAGAAATACCCATATCCCAAAACATATATAATATGATCTAAACAAACATATATGTTGTTTTCCTATCCTCTTTCCTCAGGAAGGATAACGGAAGTATTATATGACAAGGCTGAGATAACAAGAATGGCAGTTTTGTGACCAAGACTAGGGAGGAAAATAGCTGGTAGGGAGTAACAACATTCAGACAGAGCTGAAGAGACACATAGAATAGAGCAAGACACAAAATGGCCTTCAAATCAGGGCAGTAAAATTGGGTGGAGGATTTCTCTGACAGGCCTGAGCATCTTTACCTTAACGGCCACATAGACTGAGTGAGTTACTTCATGGTATCTTCCTTTGGGATTTGATCAAAGAATGAGAAACCTTCCATGGAAACTTCAGACTACTAGAGAAAAGAATGCATAGTGAATTACAGAACACTCATACATGTGCTCATTAGTGAAATCCAAGATTATCATATCCTGTTCGTGACAATTTCTCTTACACATTAGTTCATCAAATCGAATGAGAACTGGGTGGGCAAGATATTTTCTATTCTGTAGAGTAGTGGTGGCTAATCTTTTCAGCACCGAGTGCCCAAACTGGAATGGGTGTGCATATGCTGGAAACCCAAAGACCAGCTGGCCAGCATGCACATATCTGTTTTTTGGCTGTTTGGGGCTGTTTTGGGGGCATTTTAGGGCTGTTTTTTAGGCCATTTTCAGGCCGTTTTCCAGCACTCCAGCGCTCGCAAAGACCAGCTGGCTGGCATGCCAAAAACCAGAAGAACAGCTGGGGATGGCGCAAGTGTCCACAGAGCGGGCTCCGCATGCCACCTTTGGCACGCATGCCATAGATTCTCCGTCACGGCTATAGAGAGAGCTGGTGAAACTACTTAGTTTAAATGAAGATCTGTGCTTTTTAAAAGTTCTGTCTGAATCACATGGGCAACCACAGGAATGTTATCACTTTTATCACTCGTATCAAAATTATAAGTGCACTGTTGGTTGGTTGCACTGCCTTTTTAAACCTATATGAGATTCATAATACATATACAGATGGAGTAAACTTTGTGTCATAACAGCATGATGTTACTTTTACCCTTCTGGTGCCCTCACATTGTGGACACTGCAATTCCTAAATATTTACATACCCAACCTGAAAAAAAAGCCCTAGTGCATTCCATACTGTATTTGTGATGTATTTGTAAGTCTGGATTCTGGAAGGTAAGAAAAGATAAACCCAACTGGGAGACATTTCAAGCGAAATGTAGCAAGAAGTAGCAATGTACTGTAAATACATTTCCTTGGCGTCTTAATGAAAACTCTTTCTCTTGAAAGATATCTGGAACCAAAGAAGGGCTACAGAGTTTCATATCTTTGGACCTGCTAGTATAGACTGCTGGAATCTGGAAAGCAACAGGTTTATCATCCCATGTTAAGACTGTCAACTTGCAATTTAGCTCTCAAATTCAGCCTCGTAAAGATACCCACAGGTAATGGATTCTATTTTATCAAATGGGTTTGAGCATAAACTGCGGAGCCATTTACTGAAAATGCTTTCGCTTAATTCAGTAACCTAGATGGATGCTTCAAGGAAGAAAGATAAAATCCTGAATTTTCTACATTTTCCTTAAAATCTGTGAAGCTTGCAAATTGTTCCAAGAGTTAAAATCAATAATATATTTTAATGAGACTTTAAAAAGCCATTTCTCAGCTGGAAGTCGCATTCTCTATTAGTATTTCTGTTTCGTATCCGTCAACATATTATTACTCAACTCTCAGCTCATGTTTTTGTGTTGGCCTCATTACAAAAGGATTATTACTTAGATAACTTTACCCTCATTTGATGACAATGGGGCCTGGCTTACAACCCTATTGTGACAGTTCAGTATTGATGGGAGAAAACTACTTCCTGGCTGTTTAATTATATTCTAGGAACAAATGAACTTGGCTTTTTGGATTTTGCTTATACTCACCCATAATGAAAATCATTTTATTACACTCAACAACCAGCTAATTATATTTTCTTGCCTTCTAAAGGATTGTTAATGACTCATTGTCTCCTAATGAACTGATGATCTTAGGCAAGCCACTTCTCTGTTTACATAGTTGTGCCTAGTTGGATTAGAGCAAAAGGCAGAAACACAGCACCAAAGTAACCATCAAGATATGTGAAAGGTATGCACTAGCAAGACACCAGGACATTTACAGTAGTTCACTATTGTTCCTTGACAACTAGTATTCAGATGTGTAGTGTGATGCATAGTCAGATCCTGAAAGTAAGACAATATCATAATTGCGGTTAGTAGAATAATTTGTCCAAATCTCATCCACCTCTTACTTACTACATCCTGTGGAAATAATTAGTTAAACTTTCAGCTGGATAAATTATTACTTTTGGAGTTTCTCTTTATTCTCCTACTTATGAGAGAACTTCCTCTCACTACTTGAAGATGTTATATCTCATCTCTGGAAAACTTTGGCAAAGGAAGGCATCTGTCGGATTCCTAAGGTACTGATTTTATGACATGGTCTATCAAACACACATAGAAATCAACACTGCTTAAAATCACTATTCTGCTGACAAATAGTACTGGTGTGATATGGGGTATGGAGAGGCCCCAAATTCTCAACCATTCATCTAGGAGCTACATACAGACTGAATGTTTCTTACGTTAGAGATAACTCATATCTACCAAATGCTGGAAAAGGCTCCTATTACAAATCATTGCAAGAGTTATTTAAGGTGCCTCCTAATGATTCATTATGATCTACTTTTACACAAGAACAGTGAGAGAACACCACTAGAGATCAAGATTTATTAAAGGCAGATGACTAGCAAATGGTCCATTGTTTGATACTGAAAATTATCCCTGTCTCCCCTGAATCGTAACAAGGAATTCTGCAAGAAATGATTGACAAAGTAACTGCTTAGTAAGCCTAGACCCGTGTTGGCAAACCTATGGCACGTGTGCCGGAGGTAGCATGCAGAGCTTTCTCTGTGGGTATGCGCGCTATTACCAGCTGCTCTTCTGGTTCAAAAAACAAGCCGTGTTCTGGCCATTTTTCTGGCTGCTTTCAGGCCAGTTTTGGCCTGGAAAATGGCCCGAAAAATGGCTAAAAAAACCATGCATACACATTCCAACCAGCAGATCTTTGGGTTTTCGGTGCTCAAGCATGCACACACACATGCACACACATGTACACACATTCCAGTTTGGGCACTCGGTGCCAAAAATCACTGGCCTAGACTAATGAGACTAACTCTTTTTACAGGCAGAGGAGGTGGGTGACTTCAAGAACAAAATCATCTGTTACCCCTTTGTTCACCTTGTTTGATCATACACATATGCATATCAGTGGTGGGTTCCTACCGGTTTGGACCGGTTCGGCCAAACCGGTAGTAACTTGGCAGCCTGGGTCGCTGGAACTGGCAGAGACCCTGGCCTGTCACGCCCCTGAACCGGTTCTCCCAGTGGTGCCATGGGCACCGCCATCTTGTTTTTTGCTTCTGCGCATGCGCAGAGCAATTTTAGTTGTAATGTGCATGAGTGCACAGCATGCATCAATCGCGTATGCGGCATGTCCCTTAGCAAACTGGCAGTAGTCTCTGCCGGAACTCACACCTGATGCATATGTTACTGAAACTTCTAATAAAGTTGAAAGAAAAAAATCAAAGAAAAACCAAATTATGCAAGAAAAGAAAAAAATGAAGAAAAATATGAAGAATTGGTTTCTGATATTCTTTCCAACAGTTATAAGCATATTTTAATCTCTCTTACTAAACATGCATTATAATATCCTTCTTTCTATCAACTATTCTATCAAATCATCAACGTTCTGATTGATCCTGTATTAAGAAGGCAAGTTTAGAAATTGGATAAGAATGATAGAAGTCTGAGAAACATTTCACAAAGCTTCATCTTTGGGAAAAGTTCAATACTATTCATATTTTTTTACCTGACTGTACATTTTGATTCTTATCCACGTGTACTCAGCCAGAGACCCCATATGTTCAATATGATCTAGTCCCGGATAAATGTATAAAATTTGCAACCCAAATGAGTTCGTAAACATGTTGTAGTGTTAGCAACAGCACGAAACTTGTTCTCCTACACTTGATCGTATAACAACCATGACTGGTGCCAAATGCAAGGCTTTTTAATTCTCTAATCCTAAGAGACATGCTTTAAAGAAGTTACATCTTTTTATCTTCAGCACAAATATTGATTGACCTGCTTTCTGCTAGGTACTGCTGGCCTTGGGGCTTTCACAGAAAATGAGAAGCTCTCAGAGGAGATGCTGGAGAAAAGGAAATAGGTCATAACTGAGAACATGGGGAGGGGAAATACCGCAATGAGGAGGTCTGCATATTTTTAACAGAATAAGGAGCCACAATCAGCTCCTTTTTCCCAAAATGTATATATAAAAAAACATTTACCCAAAAGTTACTTTGAAACACAACTTATATTACCTTTTATGCCCTGTATAGGATCCACCTGCTAGCCATTCTTGATTGACTTTGAATGGTCCAAGTTAGCACAAGGGACAACAGAGATGGCAAAGAATAATGTATTCTTCATTGGGCACATTATTACTTGCAAATAATATTAACTTAAACATAAATTACACAAAAAGTTATGAGAACAACAAATAAGTTTTTCTTTGGTCTAATCATATTACCAACTGGCATTCCCTCTATCCCCATGGAATTTAAATGCAAGGTCGCTACTCCGTACAGCAAAACATGATAGAGATTTTATTTACTTTTTCCACCATAGCTCTTCCACTGTTCCTTGAGAGAACATCAAGGAAGGTGATTAGAAAATATGCAATCTATTCTAGCATGTTTTATTCCAGAGCTGAAATATATGGCTTACTTGTACAGCATATAAGTTCTCCAGTTTTCCTTTTAATTCATTCCTGTAGTTTTAGAACAGTTTTTGCTGTGCCGTAATTTCCTGTACAAATGAGTTATGGTATTGTACATTAAGGTCTGTGGACAGGAAATTCATGGCCAGGTCTTTCTTTTTCTTTTTTTCTCAGAGGCCATATTTCACTGTGCACCTAAACCTGTGCAGTTAAAAATCTTGAACCTCGTTGTTCTGAAAATCTCTTCAATGTTTGCCACATTCTCTTTGTTTCACCTCATAGGATATTCATAAATTACCATAGTTTTACACACACAAACACACACACACACACACACACACGTGTGTGTGTGTGTGTGTGTGTGTGTGTATACATCTGTATGTATTAAGTGTTACAACCCCTGGTATGCCCAAATATGGGAGGAAGCCCACTGCTTCCACTCTCTGTCCATCGGCTCGTCACAAGAGACCATCCAGACAGAAACCCAATATTTTTACTGTTGCCTTTTTACATTTGTGTTGTATTTGTGCTGATAAATAAATAAAGGGAGACTGGTATAGATCTATTTCAAGCTATTTAGCTCTCATCAGGTAGCCATACCCTTACTGGGATTAGAACCTGTGCTGCATTACATCTTAGTACATCTTATTACATCTGTATTAATTTTCATCTGCCTAAGATGTAATACAGCACAGGTTCTAATCCCAGTAAGGGTATGGCTAGCTGATGAGAGCTAAATAGCTTGAAATAGATCTATACCAGTCTCCCTTTATTTATTTATAAGCACAAATACAACATACATGTGTATATACATACATACATACTTACATACACACAAACAAATACACATGCACACTCACATTGTATGAATATCCTATCTTTCACTTATAGTTTCAATGGTCAGTACTCAAGCTGGCATCCCATACTTCAATAAAATCTTAAAAACATGAACTGAACTGAACAAAGTGAAATGACACAACTCTAACCATCGACCTTTTCTCAGATCAGAAAGAATGGGCAGCCAGGAAAACTTCAGAGGTATGGAGAGAGTAAGTTCTAATGGATAGGTACAAGGCCGAAAGCACACCTAGAGAAATGCCAAAGCGCCTAAAAGTAATGTATAAAAAGGGGAAAAAATATCTCTTTTGAAAGTGTGGGGGGGGACCCAGGAAAAGTTCAATACTTCATATTTTTAAACCTGTGTTTCTGCACAGCTACAGAGGTCAGTATGCAAAGCAAAATGAAATGAAATAGCAGTTTTAAAACAGCAGCAGAGGCCAGTGGGAAAAGGAAGAGAGGAGTTTTTTAGAAATGCAAAGGAATTTTCTATTGAACCATGATATTCATGAGGCTGCCAATATGAATGCTTACTATACATCAGTGAGAAAACATATGATTTTTCAAATTTTACCTTCTTTTCTCTTCCCTTTATGTATTGCAGTGCAGCAGATATATACTAGATTTGTTAATGTACGCCTCTAAAGTAGCAATTAAGTTTATTTTTAAAAATACTGGGACAATAATGCTTCAGAAATGAATGGCATTACAATGCTTACCACTGACTTTTCAAAGAATGATTGGGCTCACATACTGCACTAATGCATGTCCAAAAAGGGTTTTCCCCCTCCCCAAAAAAGCAGCTAAACAATGCACCATTGGGACAACCATGACCTGGATGACTGACAACCTCCATAAACATTTCCATGAATATCTGGTTTGTTTAACCAAAGTCTATCCAATAAACTACAATTGGACTTGTAGGATGCCACTTTTGCAAATCAGTGGCGTTCTTAAACACAAGCCAAACCCCCTTAAACACAGCAAGGGCCAGATGTTGAAAGAGCTGCTCTCTCCATGCCTATGGAGATTCTCAGTCATCCAGGTCATGGCTGCCTCTTGAAAAAGCACCTTTGGGACTCCTCTCTCCATGCTTCACCCACTAAACTGCCCTTAGAAACAACTGGCATAAATGAAAAACTAAAATGGGGTTATAATGTTTTTCGAAGCAGTTTCCTGGAACGTCTGGAGCAGAACGACATCAAGGGTGAAAGGCAGCTGATATCTCCTTCCTTCCAAGAAACAGAGTTGCCACAATAATTTGGGAGGGGGGGAGTCAAGGTAACTTTTTGGATAGGGACTTCAATTTCTGCTTGAAAAGGGAGGATGGATGACTCTTATTCTCTGTTTTTGATGTTCTTTTCAAAGATAAGTGGCAGGATCAGGCAAGCATGCCTTTCATATGCTCATCAAGGCCTAAAATTGAGCATGCCCCTTAATCCTCCAAGTTTCCCCCAAACAACTATCATGTGAAATGGATAGAGCTTTAAGCGACTGACCCACTCTGGACCTCTTCAGTGGGATGCCAGATACAGGTAGTCCTCAACCTACGACCACAACTGACCTCAAAATGTATCTTGCTAAGCAAGAAATTTGTTAAAAGTGAGTTTTGCCCCACTTTACAATTTTTCTTGTCACATCTATTAAGTGAATCACTTAGTAATGCCGTTGTTAAGTGAATCTAGTTTCCCTACTGACCTTGCTTGTCAGAAGGTCGCAAAAGGGGATTCCCCATCACTCTGGGACATTGCAACGGTCATAAATGTGAGTCAGTTGTCAAGCATCCGAATGTAAATCATGTGACCACAGGGATACTGCAACTGTGGTAAGTGTTGAAAAATGGTGCTCAGTCACTTTTTTCAGCGCCATTGTCACTTCGAATGGTCACTAAATAAACTGTGGTAAGACGAGGACTATCTGTACTGGGAAGGGGAAAGAAACGGGGCGAAATACGAAGTATGCGTGTAACCTGCAGCTGGGGCGAGATCCGGTCTTCGCGGCCCGTCTTCTGGCTGCCATAGGTTTCAAAGCAGCCACGAAGCAGCTCTGCGCCTTACAAACCCCCGCGCAGAGCTCAGGTTCTCGTTTCAAATCGTGAATCAGCCGCTCCAGTTCCTCGGCAACCTGTTCGGCTTTTTTGCTTCTGTAACGAAAGCACTTGCGCGGGTGAAGCCCTTTGAACTGTACTTAACTGCATTCCGACGACCACAGTATTAATAATCAGGAGAGAAGAGTTTTACGTTTGCTGCGGCCGCCCTGACAAAAACGTCAAACATACAGAAGGAAAGCGCACGTTTCCCTTTCGGGATCTGTTTTCGGAACAGCAGGGATATTTACTGCCACGATTGATGATGGGAGGGCTGTGAAGCAGGTGGATGTCACGACTGCGGAACAGGGCTAGAACAGGAGTATAATGTTTATTGAACGCCTCTGGAGAGTGTCTTTTTCCTCTCCACCTAAATCCGGATTGATTGTTCTCATGGCAAGCTAAACGCCAACGTTGGAACAATGGCGCCATCTAGAGGCGCTAGACGGCACCAAACCCTCGAGATGGGGGAGGAAAGAAACCCCGAATCGGGTGGAGAGACGAAGCGAATAGAGGTGAGGGTGTTGTTGTAGTTGTTGTTGTTTGCCTAGGTTCAATTTGAGAGTAATTCTGAACCTGATTCTGGAAATATTTTGAGGAGGGTCAGTCTGATCTTCTACCCACAGGATTATCTCGTAGAAACAAAAATGACTAACCACAAATGTCAGAGAAAGTGAAAGCTAGGATGCTGCAAAGAAAATGCCAGATTGTCTTTTCATCTTTATTTACTGGGTTTCAAAGACGTTCTTAAATAGATTTTAAGGGTGCTCAGTATTCAAATGAAGCAGATGAAGAGTTTAGACCCAAACTCCCTGTGCCCTTGTGTCCAGAAATAAACAATTAGTGAATATAATCTCCAATATGAGATCATATCTATTAATCAGGGTTCAACTCTGGAGCTCCTTGTGTTTTCTGAATTTGGTTGCTTGCAGATATTTCCTTAAAAAAAGACTAGGTAACATCATCAGTGTAAAGCAGTGTGGTATTTACTGGCTGTTTATGTACAAGAGCTTTCTCTGCCAGTTTTGGTGGGGTGTAGTTTCCTACACTCTGTGAAAACATTTCAAAATTAACCAAAACAAAAAAACAAAACCCACCCAATATTTGATTTTAAAGTTATGTCTGCTGGACAGAGGATATAAGGATAAATAGGACTATGTGTCCTCCTTTTGCTGTACCTTAACCCTAATTTGGGGTTGGGGGCAATCCTAACTGTGACCACCATATCAATTATTATAAATTGACACGAGCTGCCCTCTAGCAACTGAGAAAACCCAGGATATGCTCTCAAAAATAGGCTTCCTGGCTTTGAAGTATTATCTAGGGCTATTGTAATCCTAGCTATGGGGCCCATATTTTCCTATCAGCATAGTTCCAATCATTTGATTCTGATATATAAGCATATTTATCTTGCATACATGTAGTATGTAGTTCTTACTTACCAGCTGAATTGTTATTGTTGGATTTATTTGGCATTTGGGGAGTGGGGAATCTCCAAAGCTTCCTCACCTGCATTGCTGTAACAGTACCCCCTCATCTGCTTTTTTCTTCATCAAAATTCTCCATATTTCATGTCATAAGACATCAGTCAAGGATTATTATTTTTGTCACAGCAAAGAAGAGGCCTTCCTATTTGGCTCTGCTTTCATGTCTTTTTTTTTTTTTAGGGATTCTGGGATTTTATCCTAAGGTTTTGAGGGGTACAGTATCTGTTTTCTTTCTCTGCTAGTTACAAGTGGGGGGAGCCACAAACTAGAGATATCTTATCCTTTTATTGCTAACAGATGAAAGGAGGAAGTATTTACAGAAAGAGCTGTGTTATGTATAGTTCCAGAATTCAAGGTGAGTACCCATAAAAATGCAGGTTTGCCACTTCATATCTCCACATGAAACTGTAATTGGGAGGAGTCATGCTTCATTGGTGATGGGACCCCAAAAGTTAACCTTTCCATTACCTATGCATTTAAGCAGACTGAAAAAGCACTCATGATGTTAGCCAGCTGAGAGAAGGCCAGTCTGTAGGAAATGACAACAACATTGATTTCTCCAAGGGAACTGTCAGAATACCTGATAGAAAATCTCCATACTAGCTGAATTTTTTCTGGGTCAACAGGGTAGCAAAATTGTTGAAGAAAACAAATGAGTCACCTGGGAACAAGTGTTTTGATGTCAGAAGGAAATAAGAATAGTGCTAGGAAGGAATCATAAAAAACAATCCTGGAAACCATATGAACCCCAAATTAATTTTAAAAATAAACTAAAGTTCATTAATCGGCTAACCAAATATTGCAGTATCCCTTCAAACAATTGATACTCAAACTCTAGAATGGTTGCTGTTTTTGTAATAAAAAAATACAGCAGACTTAGTGGCTGTGAGGATACAGTCAAGATGAAGGAATCTGTAGTTAGATTACATCTGCAGTATTTGGTTTAGTGACAATTATTTAAACTTTCAGGATTTTTCTGATTGTTTGTTGTTGTTCCAGTCCTCTGACTTTGTACTGTCATGGATTAGTTGGCTGGGTAGTCTTCTATATATAGATTCAGTTTAATGGGAAGAATTTTCTTATATTTAGCTAGCCAAAGATGCTCAAAGAAGATTAGGGTCAGGCCCAATGAAGCCACAAGATGCTATTTTATCTTCTGAAAGACTTCTGATCCGTGACTCTCATGGTTGTCTGGATTTTGTTCATTTGTCTAAACCAAACAAATGAACTTGTTACTTGAGTAACAAGTATGAATTCCTTGATAAAACTTGAGTTACCTAGTGAAAGATTTTTGTGAAATGTTCTACAAGGTAGTCACACATTATAAAATAAAATAACAGAGTTGGAAGGTCTTCTAGTCCAACCCCTTGGTTAGGCAGAAAACTTTATGCCAGCGATGGCTAACATTTTTGTCCTTGTGTGCCAAAAGCACATGCATGCGCGTGACAGCGTGTTTGTGTAAGTGCCCACATCCATAATGCAATGCGCCCCTGTGTACGCCACCCCCTGCACATGTGCGTGCTACTCCTCCAGCCCACCCACCCCATGTATGCACCCACGACCCCCCTGCACCATGTTTTGGGTCTAGCAGGCCTCCCTGAAGCCTCCTGGGACCAAAACAGGCCATGGGGGCATGTCACACACACACACCACACTCCTCCTGCCCCTCCCGAATGCAGGTAGGACCCACCACAACCCCCATGCATGCATATCTCCCTCGTGCAGCAGAGACCCAAAAATCAGTGGAAGATGCACACGCATGCCCAGTAGAGCTGAGTTATGGTGATGGCTCCCATGCCTGCAGAGATGGATCTGCATGTCACCTGTGGCACACATGCCATCAGTTCGCCATCTTGGCCCTATTTCATTTAAGACAAGTGATTGTCCAATCGCTTCTTAAAAACTTCCAGTGATGAAACGTTCACAATTTTTGTATGCTAGTTGTTCCACTGATTAATTGTTCTATCCCATTTTCCCATCTATTTCATTCAGGCTGTGTAGTTTGTTAGCCTTAAGCATATTTTGTGACCCAATTGATTATAGTTGCTGAAGGAAGTCTAAGTAAACTTGATTTAGTAGTCATAGAATTCAAATTCATGTAGTGTTCTTGGTCCAACTTCAGTTCAACACTGTGAGCTACAAATATTCTCTTTTATTCAAATTATTGGCCTAGATTCTGAACTAGATACAAAAGATGGTTATGAGTGGATGTATTTACAATAGAAGTGGGTGATCTGAGGCTCCACAGCCAAACATGACTTCCCCTTCTTCATGACACTTGGAGCCCTTTTAATAATAACTATGGAACTGACCTCTTGCTATTTTGCTTAAAATGCAAAGAGAGTCACCCAAACTTTCCCCAAATACCTGCTCTATCTATTGTGTGGTGCTGTGGTGGTTAGAATGCAGTATTGCAGACTAACTCTGCCCACAGCCTGGAGTTCGATCCTGACCAGGTCAAGGTTGATTCAGCCTTCCATCTTTCCAAGGTCGGTAAAATGAGGACCCAGATTGTTGGAGGCAATATGCTGGCATTGTAAACCACTTAGAGAGTGTTGTAAAGCACTATGGAGCATTATATAAATCTAAGTGCTAAGTACTATAAACGTTGACATTGTTGCCTATCCCTGAAATCTTTACTTACAGAAAGGCAAGTTCCAGTTGAATGTCAGGAAAGAATCCCTAACTTTAAATACAGCGCTACAGGGAAGCCAATTATCTAGTGAGCTGGTGACTTTCCCTTTATTGGACGCATTTAGATACTTAGACAACCATTTGAAGAAATTTGGATTCCTTCAAAGAGCAAGGAGTTGGATTTATTAACCTAAATTCTTCCTCCCAGCTTTATGATTCTTTATCCCGCCACAGAAAAGTATTGTTCCGGGACTCCTGCTCCCTTTAGCTGGCAATATCCTTGCTGGCATAGGCATATTGAATAAGTAGCAGTGAGTAAAGTTAGTTTTCATAAAGTCAAAAAGTGTGTGAACATAGATGGAAACACTGTAACCTTTGCACAGTAGACTCCAATTTAATCCTGTGATCTGGCTATGGAGAAAAGAGAAAGAAATCAGATTATAAGAAGAAAGGGACACTGCGTGGGATTATCATTAATGTGCAGGGAGGGAGTCTTGATTGTGAAAGGAAACAAACTATTAGTTTGAGGACTTTAGCTTTATTCCATTGGCTTTTTGTGTTCAGACAAGTTAGCAGATGCTGTCACTCTGTTTGTAATTTCTCTCCCTTTCTCATTATCCTAGTTGGCCCAGATGATCAGTGACTGTGCCTTGAGCCACTTTTTGTTGGTTAGTGAAACATGAGTGATGGTCGTGCGTCCATAAGCAGTGTCCTGCTGGATCAGATTCTTGGCCCATCTAAACCAACAGTCTGCTCTCACAGTGGCCAGCCAATGGTATAGAGAAGCACACTAATCTCCCAACAGATGGCTTTCACAACCAGTCATACTGTCATCAAGGCTAATAGCGATTGATTCTCATGACCTTCCTGAATTGATCCAATCCTTTGAAACCAGGAAGCTGGTAGCCAAAAGGATATCTCACAGTGGCAAATTCCAAACTTCAATTATATGCTGTGTAAAAACAACAAAATAAAATCCTTTTGCCTGTCCATGGATTCTTTTAGGATTCCATGGGGCGAATTCTGTTTCCACTACTTTGGGAAGGGGAAAAGAGCTTTTCCTTTCTACTTTATCCATACCAGGCATAATTTTGTATCAATAATTTTCCCCTTCAATTGCTCCTCTCTAGACTTAAAAGCCCTAAATTCCTCATAGAATGGCTGTTCCAGCCCATTGATCATATTAGTTGCCTCCCTCTGAACCTGCTCTAGCCTCTCCACTTATCACTGTTCATGTAGTAGTCACTAAATGAACTACAGCACTGAAAAAAGTGGCTTATGATTGTTTTTCATTTATGACCATTGCAGCATCGCCATGGTCATGTGATCAAAATTGTTTTGCTAATGACTCATATTTAGGTTGCAGTGTCCTGAGGTCATGTGATCACTTTTTGTAACCTTCTAACAAGCAAAGACAATGGAGAATCCAGATTCACTTAACAGCTGTGTTAACAACTGCAATAATTCACTTAACAATTGTGGCAAGAGAGGTCATAAAATGGGGCAAAATTCACTTAACAAATGTCTCGCTTAGCAACAGAAATGTTGGACTCAATTCTGGCCATAAATTAAGGACTACTTTACCTCCTTCATACATCTAATGCATATATTTGTCCTACTGTTTTAGAAATCTAAAAATTAACCGCTTTTTCTTGTCTTGTATTTATTATTTTGTTTTTAACAACCTTAAACTTAGTACATGACTTTATTGCAAAACAATCTATCAATTAAAAACATTTTAAACATGATTAAAAGGACTTAATGAAAGACAGAGAAGCCTATATAAAGATATATTGACTACCTGTAGTGGGAAAACAAAATAGCCTTGAAGGACAGAAGGGGGAGCTGCTACTAAGGCAACATCAGATTAAAAAATGACTGAGCTAATTTCCTGGTTTGGACTTCCTAGTATGGCTGACACATTATGAGAGTCCAACCTGGTTGGATTGTGTGTGAGAGGAAAAACAAGGGAGAATGAGGGCACTTCTAGGGATTAATTTAACTGATCGTGTTTCATGGCATAATGAAACATTTGAATGGCACTTGGAGTTCTTGGAGTACATACCATGAGGATTCTGGGGCTGTTAATTAGAATATAAAATTGGGGGAATTCTAAACATAAATGGTAATCACTGTTGTGCTGTTGCCAAGAAAACAAATATAGATGTGTCAATGTAATTCCCGAGGACGCAAGCTCATGTTTGAAGAGACGTGAATGGTACTTTAAGAGCTGAAAAATGATAAAGTGCTAAAAATAGAGACTGAAATCACAGAGGAAAATGTGATTCAAAGCAAGAATTGCTTAGAAAAAAATAATACGGTAGCAAATATTTCTCATAACTTACTAACCCACCCTTGCGCCAATAAAAGTGTTGACCCTGAATAATCAAAGGGAAATATACAAAGAAAATTAAGTACATATTAACACATCTACTAACAACAGCTAGAATAGCATTTGCCCAATGCTGGAAACAAAATAATACCCCCTCGGATGAATTAGTGATACAAAAAACTTTGGATTGTGCAGAGATGGACAAATTAACACTGAGATTAAAAGATAAAGAAGAGTCAGAATATTCTGAAATTTGGAACAATGGTACAAATAGCTGCAAAACAAGAATAAAATTAATTAAGCCAAAAAACAATATCTATAAATATATATAGAACTGTATAAAGGTGTGTAAATATAGAAGTGAAATATTATATACATGTACAGATATGATGACATAATAATGTTGATATAATGACTGTAAGGTGTTATAGAAGGTAATAAAAAAATCTGCTCTGCTAAAAAATAAGTGTTGACCCTGTAGGTAGTTCTGTCATCTTTATCAGGAAAGTGGGTATGTGAGAAACACTACAACATAATCACAAAAACTAAGGTTGATTGCTAATTTTCAACCACAACATTTGTTTTACCTCTTTTTTAAAAGAGCAACAAAAGCTTTAACACGCATATTTGCCAAGTCCCACTGAATATGTTATGGCATTGCACTCATGTTTTTCATGCCAGATAAAAGAAATTGGAATTGTTTGTTTGTTTGTTTATTTCATTTGTATGCCGCCCTTTTCCCCAAAGGGGACTCAGGGCGGCTCACAACTCAAACAAGGGAAGGAGGATACAGACAATTTGACAACAACACAAAACAATACATAATTTAAAAGCGCAACAATCATACCATTCAAGATAGGGGCAACAATTCTTTAGCCCCAGGCCTGTCGGAACAGCCAGGTTTTAAGGGCTATGCGGAAGGCCTGGAGGGTGGTGAGGGTGCGAATCTCCACAGGGAGTTCATTCCAGAGGGTCGGAGCAGCCACAGAGAAGGCTCTCCTCCGGGTAGTCGCCAGTCGACACTGGCCGGCGGATGGAATTCGGAGGAGGCCTAGTCTGTGGGATCTAATCGGTCTGGTGGAGGTAATTGGCAGCAGGCGGTCTCTCAAGTACCCAGGTCCAATACCATGAAGGGCTTTATAAGTGACGACTAGCGCCTTGAAGCGTATCTGGAGACCAATAGGCAGCCAGTGCAGCTCGTGGAGGATAGGTGTTACGTGGGTGAACCGAGGTGCACCCACGATCGCTCGCGCGGCTGCATTCTGGACAAGCTGGAGTCGCCGAATACTCTTCAAGGGCTGCCCCATGTAGAGCACGTTGCAGTAGTCCAGTCTAGAGGTCACAAGGGTGCGAGTGACTGTTGTGAGAGCCTCCCGGTTCAGGTAGGGACGCAACTGGTGCACCAGGCAAACCTGGGCAAATGCCCCCCTGGTCACAGCTGACAAGTGGTGTTCAAAAGTCAGCTGTGGGTCCAGGAGGACTCCCAAATTGCGGACCCTGTCTGAGGGGCGTACTGTTTGACCCCCCAGCCTGAGAGATGGAACACTTGGCCAATTAGTAGGAGGGAAGCACACCAGCCACTCGGTCTTATCTGGATTGAGTACAAGCTTGTTAACCCCCATCCAGTCCCTAACAGCCTCGAGGCCCTGGCACATCACGTCAATCGCTTCATTGAGTTGGCACGGGGCGGACAGATACAGCTGCGTATCGTCCGCATACTGGTGGTATTTTATCCCGTGCCGTCGAATGATCTCACCCAGCGGTTTCATGTAGATATTAAACAGGAGGGGGGGTCAGGACCGAACTGAATTAAAAAATGCTTCATTCCTATTGAAATGTAGGCCAAGAATTTTCCTGCAAATAAATAATATGCATGCATGGGTGATAAACTCTTCAGATGTTGTTGAACTACAGCTCCCAGCATGCTTTGTTTTTGGCTTTGCCAACTCGAGTTCATAAGGATTGTGGAACACATGTTCCCTGACTCATTGGTATGAAAAGTAAAAGCAAAGAAAAGCAGAACAGATTGTGAATGCTAGAAATAATTTTGTATAGTATGCTACATAAAAAAGACAAATAGAAGTCAAAGAGAAGAGCTTTGCCAAATAGTGGAAAGTGATGTGGTTTCATGAAATAATGTTAGTCACAGTAAAATAGCCAGAGATGACATATGGCCATTCTTGACCATTTTTCATACCTAGAGCATGTAAAATTCTCTGACTGCTGTCCAGTTTTTCCTTCAGCTACTCCTTATCTTGAACTTAGCATGAATTTAAAAAAAGTTTTTTTTAGTATGTGTGTATACATACATACATACATACCTTTTTAAATTCATGTTAAGTTCAAGTGTGTGTGTGTGTGTGTGTGTGTGTGTGTGTGTGTGTGTACTGCAAAATCATCATTGTCATCAGACAATTGGCATTTTTCATTTCCTTGGAAGTATAATGTAGATGTCATATTAACCTTAAATATGAATTTCATTATATAATGGAATAATTTAGTCATAGAGGCAGTTTTAGATGAGCATTAAGATGAGCCAGTTATTAGGTTTGTTTCAGTGGTGGGATTCAATTTTTTTTTTTACTACTGGTTCTGTGAGTGTGGCTTGGTGGGTGTGCCAGGGGAAGGTTACTGCAAAATCCCCATTCTCTCCCCACTCCAGGGGAAGGTTACGGCAAAATCCCCATTTCCTCCCAATCAGTTGGGACTTGGGAGGCAGAGAATAGATGTGGATGGGGCCAGTCAGAGGTGGTATTTACCGGTTCTCCAAACTACTCCAAATTTCTGCTACTGGTTCTCCAGAACTGGTCAGAACCTGCTGAATACCACATCTGGTTTGTTTGCATGGAATTGCTCTTGGTCTTGACTTCCCCGATTTCCTGTGTTGAAGGTGACCCCATTTTGCTTGTGATTGAAGATTCTGAATGTGTATATTTAGCAATACTGAATACAACTAATTTAGTTTTATGGAAAAATGACATTGTCTTATAAGAAAGAATAGCTAAGTGGTACTTAGTAACTGGCAATTTTCTGGAACACTATTTGCAGGGAAAGTGGCTTTATTTCAGTGTTAATATGGAAGATTTAATATTAACATAGTGGAAAAGGGAAACTGTATGTTGAGAGATCATTAGCAACAAAGATAGTCATTTTAGTAAGCTAGTAGATGTTGTTGGAAGAAAAATCCAGTCCAATTCCAAGCTAGAAGAAAGACGCTGGAGATGAAATGAAGGCTGGCTGCAAGAAAAAAAAGGTGTCTGTTGAATACTAGCGCGGGAATAAGGTCTCCCTTTCTGATTGGTTCTCGGGCGGAGTCGGTTCAATCCTCTCCCCGATTGGTCGAGCTACTCGACGCCCCATTGGCTCATTGTTCAAACCCGGGGGTATAAATGTTTGGCGCGAACTACGCCACGTTGAATCGTAGTTACTCTGTTTTGAATAAAGGTTGCTGCTTTTGCTACACCTCTTGTCGCGTCCTCTTCCTTCGCTCCAAGATGCAAAACTGGCGACGAGGGTGGGATTCGATTCCCGCGACCACGGAGAAGAACAAGCCAGCTTGCCACCGCGTCTGAATCAGCACGAACACGCTCCTCAGGCTGAGAACCCCGGCAGCGAACACAAAATTTTCTCTGCCTTCTTCCTCCCCCTCTCTGGCTTCGCACCACAATGGCATCAGCGCTTCCTCCTTTCGCGCCGTTTGGATCTGCCGGAGAATCATGGGACGGCTTCATGGAGCGTTTCGAGTGTTACTTAATCGCATCAAAGAACCGGGCACAGACCGACGAAGAGAAATGCAGTTTCTTCTTGTCCTGCTGTGAGCCTTCCATGTTCGCTTCTGCAAGAGCTCTGGCCGCCCCGAGGCCAGCCTACAAACTTGGGTGGGACGAGCTGATGTCCAGGCTGAGGGACCATTACGCTCCCTCACCTTCTCTGATCGCACGCCGTTTCACTTTCCGCCGCCGAGTGCAGAAGCCCAATGAATCCATCAGCCAGTTCCTAGAGGCTTTGCGCACAGTGGCCGCCCAGTGCGATTTTGCAGACCTGGAGGAGAACCTCGTGGAGCAGTTTGTATGCGGGGTCCGCGACGTGCAATTGCGCAGCCGTATGCTCCGGAACCACAAAATTACCTTGGTGCAAGCCGTGGAGACAGCGCGAGCAGCAGAGCTCTCCGAACAATCCACGGCCGACATCGAACGCCTCCAGCTGAAACCCCCCGCGCAAACCGCTGCGGGGCCTTCCACTCAGACGAACCTTGTTGACGACCTCTCTCCTACGGAAGATGAGGAGGAGGAAACCGTCGGACAAATGAGGACGCAGCCGAAGCGGAGGCCACATCAGCAACCGCCGACGCCCGCTCAACCAGTCTCAAACGCACCTTGCCGCGGATGCGGCGGCTGCCACAGCCGCACATCCTGCCCGTTCCGTTCCGCCGTCTGCCGCCGTTGCCGAGGAGAAGGACATCTCGCCAGGGTCTGCCGGGCTCTCGTGCCAGCCCCATCGTTCATGCAGCCCAGCGACCAGCGCCAGGCACCGCAACGCCGCCAACAACCGCGTCCTGCGAGGCGAGCTGAGGACTGCCATTCAACCTACCAGCTCTCCAGCGCCGACTGCGTGGTCTACCAGGCTTCCCACGTCCCCGCCGGCGATCGCAAAATTAGCACCGCCGTCCGCCTCGAAGGTCAGCTTTGCCGAATGGAGGTGGACTCTGGGTCTTCCCGTTCCCTTCTATCTTGGGCCCTGTTTTCCCGCCTTTGCCCCAGGGTTCCCGAGAGTAAATTGCGCCCCGTTGGGGTCTCCCTCCTAGATTACCAGGGAAATGGGATTCCTACGGCAGGAATATTCCACATCCGGGTGGAATACGGAGATTTTAAGGGGAAACTTCCAGTTTTAATTGTCAGGAATGACCTGCCCGCTCTCCTTGGGTTGGATTGGTTTCCCGCCTTGGGCCTCACCATAGAAGGGGTGCACAGGGTAGTTCCCCGCACCGTAGATAGCGTATTAGACGAGTTCGCAGATGTGTTCGATGGGAAATTGGGCTGTTATAAGGGCACCCCCATTTCCCTTTGCCTCGATCCTCAGGTCGCGCCCATTAGGCTGAAGGCACGCAGGGTCCCCTTCGCATTGAGAGCAAAGGTAGACGCCGAACTTGATAAGCTTATAGAGCAAGGGGTAATTGAGCCCGTAGATCATGCCCGTTGGGAAACCCCCATAGTCCTCCCGGTCAAACCCGACGGATCGGTGAGAATATGTGCCGACTACAAGTCGACCATCAATTTGGCCCTGCAGGCAAATCCATATCCCGTTCCCGTAGTGCAACACCTACTCCACTCCTTAGGGCAAGGCCGTATTTTCGCCAAGCTAGATATGGCACAGGCCTACCAGCAGCTTCCCGTAGACGATGACGCGGCTACAGCCCAGACCATCGTCACCCACCGCGGGGCTTTCCGTTGCCGCCGTCTTCAATTCGGCGTTTCGGTTGCCCCAGGGATTTTTCAGAGCCTCATGGAGCGGTTGCTCCACGGGCTCCCTAGCGTCGTTCCTTACTTTGACGACGTCCTGGTCGCAGCCCCGAACCACTCGGAACTCCTGAAAATATTGCGGGAGGTTCTCACACGTTTTAGGGAGGCAGGACTGAAACTAAAGCGCAGCAAATGCGAAATCGCTGTTCCCCAAGTAGAATTTTTGGGATTTCTTATCGATGCACAAGGCATCCACCCCACTCCCTCCAAAGTTGCCGCCATCAAAAATGCACCTGCACCCACCTCTAGGGCGGAATTGCAGGCGTTCCTGGGGCTGTTAAACTTCTATGCCCCTTTTATTCCCCACAAGGCGTCGCTAGCTGAGCCGCTACACCGACTGCTTGACCGGTCAGCGGCCTGGAAATGGGGTAGCCGTGAAGCGCACGCGTTCGCGGCTATAAAAGATATTTTAACCTCGTCGGCAGTCCTAATTCAATATAGCGATAGGATGCCCCTAGTCTTGACATGCGACGCCTCTCCCTATGGCATAGGGGCGGTCCTGAGCCATGTCCTCCCGAATGGCTCAGAGGCCCCCATAGCTTTCTACTCCCGGACACTTTCTTCAACGGAGCGGAACTACAGCCAAATTGATAAAGAAGCCCTGGCTGCAGTGTCCGGCATTAAGCGATTCCATGACTACCTTTATGGTAGGAATTTCACCCTTGTCACGGATCACAAGCCGCTCCTGGGGCTACTAGCAGGCGACAAGCCAACCCCCCCCCCATTTTGTCTCCCCGTATGACACGTTGGACTGAGTTTCTAACGGCGTATTCGTATACGCTGTTATACCGTCCGGGTAAGCAGCTAGGGCACGCAGACGCCCTGAGCCGTTGCCCCTTGCCACAGACGGACACAGCCCACGTGCCTTCTCTCTCTATTTTGTCCATTGCTGAATCTGACCTCCCCGTCTCTGCCGCGGATGTTGCAGCTTGTACAAAGGCTGACCCCGTCTTATCCCAAGTAGCTTCATGGGTTTTGAGGGGTTGGCCCGCGGAAAAGGTAGCGGAGGGATTCCGACCATTTAAAGCACGACAAGCCGAACTTGCCCTTCACGGGGGTTGTCTTGTCTGGGGGGATAGGGTAGTGATCCCCACAGCCCTGCGGGCACGAATCCTGCCCGCACTCCATAAAAACCACCCAGGCATAGCGCGAATGAAAGCCCTAGCTCGCAGCTATGTGTGGTGGCCCTTGCTAGATTCGGAAATTGCAGATTACGTAGGTCGATGCAGGATATGCCAAAATTCTAGGCCGAATCCCCCCACAGCCGCCCCTCGTGAGTGGGAAATTCCTAGAGGCCCATGGTCCCGTTTACACATTGACTTTGCCGGCCCTTTCCACGGCCGAAATTTTATGATAGTAGTCGATGCTTACTCCAAGTGGGTGGAGCTGGTAATCATGACCTCCACTACAGCAGAGAGTACAGTGAGGGCCCTTCGTAAGATGTTCGCCACACATGGGCTACCGGATGTGATAGTCTCAGATAATGGGCCCCAGTTTACCTCCACCACGTTCCAAGAATTCCTGGCCGAACAAGGAATTAGACACGCAGCCACAGCCCCTTATCATCCAGCTAGTAACGGCCGGGCGGAGCGCGCAGTTCGCTCAGCCAAAGAAGCCTTGGGCCGCATGGACCAGGGCGACTGGCAGGAAAGAGTGGCGGCTTATCTTTTGAGCCAGCACTCTATACCCTGCCCAACGACTAATAAAAGTCCTGCGGAGCTCTTGATGGGTAGGAGATTGCGAACTCCCCTAGATAGGCTCCATCCACTTTACACAGGGGATCTGCCGAGCAACCTGGGGGCCCTCCCTTCCCACACGTTTAAGTTAGGGGATCCCGTATGGGCCCGTTCCTTTTCTGGGGATCCACGGTGGGTTCCTGCAACCATCACAGCTCTGACTGGCCCCTGTTCCTTCAGGGCCGGCCTGGCCGACGGAACACAATGGAGGCGCCACCTGGACCAGTTAAGGCGACGCCTCCCCGCGGAAGCAGACGGCCCGAGCCTCTCAGACATTCGCTCTCAGCGTGAGCTACCCTCGATGACCTTTTCCCCAACGGACTGCCTCCATTCGGGGAACGGGGGACAAGCCGATACGAACTTTTCGGACAGACGCGCCTCATCCGGCTATTCCTTTCCTCGAAGCCTTTATCGAGACTCTGAACCTACATCCCAACCAGACTGCATGGGGCCACTGTCGGACACTCCTGTTGCCACGGAGACGCCACCTTGGACAAACGGACATCGGGCACGGGGCACGGGGCCAGCGCCATCTCTCGGGGCCGCGTCGCAAACACACCGCCCCGCCACGGACACGCCTCCGCCGGCGGTTCCCCCCCCCGACGACAACCGCCAGGGAGCTACGAAGATCGGGACGAGAGCGTCACCGTCCCACCTACCTACAAGACTATGTTTGCCCTTCCTAAGGGTACTCTTGACTAGGGGGGGAGGGGTGTTGAATATTAGCGCGGGAATAAGGTCTCCCTTTCTGATTGGTTCTCGGGCGGAGTCGGTTCAATCCTCTCCCCGATTGGTCGAGCTACTCGACGCCCCATTGGCTCATTGTTCAAACCCGGGGGTATAAATGTTTGGCGCGAACTACGCCACGTTGAATCGTAGTTACTCTGTTTTGAATAAAGGTTGCTGCTTTTGCTACACCTCTTGTCGCGTCCTCTTCCTTCGCTCCAAGATGCAAAAGTGTCTGTTTAGTTGGATGCCAGAAACTTCAGTGACAGCAGCATGTTTTTGGGGTGGCTGACAAAATCTGTTTGAAATAGCTGGGCTTTTATACATTCTTTGTGGATTTGTGTTTGAGATACAATACTTGTTCCTTTGTAAGAATGTGCCCTTAAGTATTTTAATGGCTGTCACCAGAGTCCTGTGGGGTCATGTAGGGGTTATGGCTGCCTCTATAGGCAAAAGGGGAACTGTAAATTCTAGATGTTTCTCTGAGCTAATCTTGTCAGCCTCTGGCTTGCCTAATTGTGCTGCTTATCTGGAATCTCTTTGCTTATGAATAGATTGGCCCAGTCTTTCTGAATGGGTACAAAATCTCCATTCCAAAAGATCAGCCTCTTCAAGCTTCTGCTTGAGGAAGTTTTCCAATGACAGGAAGACTAGGGCTTCTTTCTGCCTTTGTTAAGATTTTTTCTCCTCTCCTCCTTTAGGGAAAATATTCTACCCTGCCCTCATTTTAATATTAAGAATAATAATATTTTAATCTGGGGAGGGGAGAGTTCCTACAATGTAAAGCAGTATCCAAATATTTCAAGCATAATTCCCAAGAAGAGGTTAAAGAAAGAAAGTAAAATTGAATACTTTGGGCAAGGATTGGCAACTTGAAGCCCTACAAATGTTAGGATTAGAACTCTCATAATTTATTGCCATGGGCATGATGGTAAGACTGAGTTTAAAAGCAATTGAAGTGCATTTGTATGCCAGCCCCTCATTTAAACCAATAGCATCATTCAGCACAAGGTTAAGGTTGGAGTGGAATTTGATTTAAATACTAGTTTCACTGTCATTTCAAGATTCTAAATTTAGCTCCAAGTACTTCTCTATCCTATAAAAACTAGAGAAAAGCTAACAGCAGAAAGACTGATGGAGCAGCTAAATGTTCTTTTTTCAAAAATCAGCCCAAGCTTCTGAGCATTTAATATATAGCTTGTTCTGTAGACAATAATACTTATCCATTCAGTGAAAAGATTTCTGGAAATAAGCATGGCGATAATTGTAGGGCTGCAAACCTATATATACTGTATTTCCTTTTGGTATACAGAGGATTATTCAGTAAATGTAGGTGTACTGGTGAGAATACTGACAGAATGTCAGAAGACTTTGTAACACATTTGACAGAAACCTGTTACCCAAAGAAGTCATAGGGTGCCCTCTGTTGATGTGTTTAAAGAGAAAGCTAGACAGGCATCTGTGTGTGATGTTTTTGTTTGAAAACTTGATTAGATCTGGGGATTGATCTCTGTGTTTAAGTGATCAATTCCATAATCCACAATCAAAACATGATTTTTCACAATCATGTAAAAATCTACAGTTGCTGCATACTGGATCTGGAAGCAGCTGTAATCTAGGGTTTATCAGAAGAAAAATCCAGTCCGGTCCCAAGCCTCTGTTTATTTGGTTTCCAAAAACCTTAGTGACAGCAGCATGTTTCTGGGGTGGCTGACAAAATGGTTGAGTGAGTGGATGGATTTTTTTTTAGGGTTCTGGGGTTTGGTGATTGAAATCCTCCAGGGGATTGTGCAATGTAGTGAGCCTTGCACTTTTTACTATTTCAGTGGTGGTGAGTTATTATGTCCTATTATATCTTAAAGTAAGGTGACCAGATTTTCAGATTGGTAAAGAGGGACACCTTTGACCGGGGGGGGGAGGGGGCTTGATTAAAAATGTTATATGGAGCAACAAAAATTTTCATACAACGCAAAAATAGTATTGTAGTATTTTTTTATTTCAACATAACTACAATTTACAAATATAAATTGTAACTGTTGCCAAACATCAAAATTTGATCACGTGACCATGAGGATGCTGCAATGGTTGCTAAGTGTGAAAATGGTCGCTAAGTGTGAAAAATGGTCATCAGTCACTTTTTTCAATGCCACTGTAACTTTGGTCACTATACCACCTTTCTTGCCACAGTTCTTAAGTGAATAACTGTAGTTGATATTTTGTATTTTGGATAGAATCTTTTTTTAAATAGTCTAAGACAATTTAAAAAAAAGAATCCACACAGAATAAATTGAAGTAAAACATTTCAAACTATTCCACACAGAATAAATTGAAGTAAAACTATTTTTAAAAATTCTATGCACAATATATTTCAAAGTATTGTGCATAGAATTTTTTTAAATGGTTTCACTTCAATTTATTTTGGATAGAATCTTTTTTTAAATAGTCTAAGACAATTTAAAAAAAAAGAATCCACACAGAATAAAACTATTTAAAAAAATCCTATGCACAATAAATAAAATATTATTTTAAAATACATTAAAAAAATAAAAGAAAAAAACCCAGGTCACTTACCAGCAGGCAGGCACTCCAAGTCAATCTAGAATTATGTAGATGTTAATACAAAGAACTGAGCAAATTAAAATGGTGAAATTAGTGCCAGGGAAATATTTTTCAAAGAAAAATATTTAAAAGCAATTGAAAGAAAAATATTTCACCATTTTTCCCACACGAGCCGACCTCCAACCTCCGTGCCGCTCCCCTCTGGAAAATCCAGGAAGAAACACTCGTGACTTCTCTAGCCAAAGCATTTCCTGGAGCTCTATGGTATTGGGTCATCTTTTCTTATAAAAGTAAGTAAAATGTAAAAGTAAGTAAAATGTTCCATTTTCTTGCTTTAACGTTTTAATATCTTCAATGAAAGTACTGAGACAGAGAGAGAGGTTAGACAGAGTGTTTTTTGTCTTGCCCCGGTTAGGATTTCTTAAGCAAATCCACTGGGCTTTCAACATGAAGCCAGAAAATCAGGACTTTTTTTAAACGCCCCGGGACACGGGACAAATTGTTAGAAATCCCACCAAAATTGGGACGTCTGGTCACCTTATCTTAAAGGTCTTCCTTAGAATTTGGGTGGGTGAGTGTAAATTCTTAATCCCATCAGCTCCAGCCTTCGGTGGGAGCTTGTGGCTGAAAGCATTTTGTTTATGAATAGATTGGCCCACTCTTTGTGAATGGGTGCAAAAGTCCAGTCTCCTCTACTTGAGGCTGTTTTCCTATGCAGGAAGACTGGGGCTGCTTTCTTCCTTTAAGAACATGCGTCCCCATTTCTCCTTTGGGGAAATATATATTCTGCCTCTTTTTAATACTAAGAACAAATAATATTTTAATCTGGGGAGGAGGTGCTTCCTACACCAGTATTGTTGTGGATTCAGTTTGAAGAAGGAACACAACACTGAGGAGACGAATCATGTTTACTGTAACTATTATTTAATGCTTGCTTTACAAGAAGGAGCTACCCCAAACAAATCAAAATAAAAAAAAATGTAGAAGTTGAGTGCTACAAGGTGGGGAATCCTAGGGATCTGATTGGCTGGCAAGTTTGGTGAAGCTAGGCAGGTGCTTGTCTGTGTTCTTGGGGTTCTATTGTTAGGCAAAATAGACCTTTCAGATTGGCAGTAGAATTAAGGAGGTTGACTGTGAAGGAGATTGAATGTTGAGGTGAACAGCTGATGGAGATTACCGGTAAGTTTATATCTCTTGCAGTTTCCTCCTTAGCACTGCCCTTGAGCTAGTATACTTACTAGCTGTATTGAGCTAGTAAGAAGGCTTCCATTATTTGTTCTGATAATATAGGAGGCTTTTTCTGGGGAAAGAGAGTCAGTTTGAGTCTGGTAGGATTAAGCAAAGAAATTAACTTGGGTTGACAAGTTTCAGTTTGTACAAAAGACAGACAATAAAAGGCTACAACTTCCATTTTGTTTCTTAGGTTTATTTTATCCATTACAGCAATATTCTCACACTTATACTAAGGAAAACAAAATATATTTAAAGTATGAGCCTTTGAAATCTGAGAAGCTGGGGTAGGAGAGGGATGTGAGAGTCTCAGGGCTATCACACATATACTCTATTATGTAAAATTGTTAAAATATGGAATAAATGATGCAACATATCAAACTTTACAACATTTGCATATTTACATAATCATTTTGATCATTAAATACAGAGTACATAGTACAAGCGTTTGTTCAGTTAGTCTGTGGTTATACCTCTTACTAATGCTTCCTTGATCATTTCTTGAATTGTGCTTTGGAGCTGCTGATTAATATTTATAAGGCAGTTAGGAGAAAAATAGTATACAGTATAGTCTGCCAAGCTTCATTATCTACTTTTGATCTAGAAGACAGTGGAGAATGAGATTTTTCTCAGGGTTCTTGAAAAATGTTATCACATTTTAATTTATACTTGTGATAATTGTAGTTGTCATATGATGGCTTGAATACATCGTAATAAATTAAATCAAATTTCTTTCAGGTTCAGGAAATTGTCTGAGGCAAGATGGAAGGTGATAAGCTCGTCATGGGTTGGATTTCATTCATCACACATGCCTCTGAAATTAAATATATTACATTTCCTACACAAATGAAAATAATAATATAGGACTACTACATTTGGGCAGTGCAAATCTAAATAATGACTAGATGGCAACAAAGATTTTTTTTAAAAAAAACCCAAACTTGTTGCCATCAGGTGGTACTTTTGCAGTACAGTTGTTTCTTTGTGAACAAACAATGAACAATCAAGGAAAGTAAGTTTCACTAAAATAGGAAAGAGACAATGCAATGCAAATTTCTACGGAAAATACTTTTAATTTAGTAGCATTTTTATATCATCTTACCATATTTATCAGCCTGATAACTATGTAGCAATTTAAACGTTTCTATACCAGGGGTGTCAAACTTGTGTCATCACGTGACATATTGTGACTTCCCCCCCCCCCCTCTTTGCTAAACTGGGCATGGGTGTGGCCAGCCTGTAAGGCATCCAGCCCATGGGTCAGGAGTTTGACACCCTTACTCTATAGCAATGTTTCTCAACCCTGTTAAGTTTAAGATGTCAGCTGTCAGAATGCCACATCCACCATGCTGCATGGGGAATTCTGGGAGTTGAAGTCTGCACCTCTTAAACTTGTCAAGTTTGAGAAACACTGCTCCAATAGACAGTAGTACAGGTAGTCTTCAAATTGAAACTGTTCTTTAGCAACTGTTTGAAGTTACAATGGCACTGAAAAAGGTGACTTATGACCACTTACAACCACTGCAGCATCTCCATGATCACATGATCCAAATTCAGGTGCTTGGCAGCTGGCATGTATTAATGGCAGTTGCACTGTCCTGTGGTCATGTAATCACCATTTGTAATCTTTCCAGCCAGCTTCCAATAAGCAAAGTCAATGAGGGGAACCAGATTTACTTAACAACCCCATGATTCATTTCACAACCGCAATGATTTACCTAACAACTGTGGCAAAAGGTCATAAAATGAGGCAAGACTCACTTAACAATTGCCTTGCTTACCAATGAAAATGTTGGACCCAATTTTCAAGGATTACCTGTATTTTCAGAAATGTTTCTGCACATTTCAGCAATCCATCATTGGACGTTGGTGGTCATGTTAACAATCCTATTTTTGTCAACAGCCACATGAAAAAGTGCTGCTGAGTTTTGTCCAAACCAGTCCCTTAGATCTTGAAGTATGATGTTCTTCTTCTGCTTGGACCTTGTTTGCCTTCAATCTTTCCCTGGAGGATTAAGTGAAGGATGCCTTATTTTTCTGGGTGTCGCATCACATGTCCAAAATATTCTAACTTTTGCTTTTTAATGGCTTTGATGATTTCCCTTGGCTTTCCCACGCGGCTTATCACCTTCTCATTTGTGATTTTGTCAACCCACCTTATACGTAATAGAGGTCTGTAAATCCAAATTTCAAATGCTTCTAGCTTCTTCAAGTGGTTTTCTGTCAGAGACCAACTCTCTACTCCGTAAAGCAGGATAGAAAAGATGTAACATCTGACAAGCCTGATTTTCAGACTTAGGCTTATGTCATGACTGCAAACCTTTTTCATTTTGAAGAATGATGTTCGAGCTTTCTATCCTTGTCTTTACTTCACTGATCATGTCCTAGCTTTCATGTAAATTAAAACCGAGGTATGTGATCTTTTCAACTTTTTCTAGTGGTATTCTTCTGAATTTATCAGTGGTAAATTAATGGGTTGTTTGCTGATGACCATGATCTTGGTTTTTGAGGTGTTAAGCTTCAAACCATATTTTTCGGATATTTCTGACACTCTGTTGTGAGGAGTTAAAGGTCTTCATGCTTACTGGAAAACAGAATTATATCATCAGCATATCTTAAATTGTTGATCTGAACACCATTTACTTTGAGGCCAACATCTATGTTTCCTAGTGCTTCATTAAAAATTGATTCAGAGTAGATATTAAACAAGCGGAGACAGAATACAGCCCTGTCTGACCACTCTTCATATTTCTGCATCATCTGAGTATTTTTGGTCTAGTCTCACATTTGCTACCTGATGCCAATATAGATTATTTATGATTCAGATGTCTTTGTCATCTGTTTCAGAATTTGTAATACTTTGCTATGTCTTATTTTATCAAATGCTAATTCAAAATCACTGAAACGCATCTAAACATTGTGATTGACATCTCTACAGTTCTGTACAAGAACTTGAATGCTGAATTTTGAGGACAGACAATTATAAATGTGGTCCTACTTCTAATATTTTATTAGATCTATTCCGCCTCTGAGCAGTGCACAAATGAGAAATAATCAAATAATTAATACCACCAATGGAATAAAGATTTTATATGTTGATTTGTGGAATGTAAGAAAGTGATATGCTGTGTGATAAAACTTTAAGATAGGTAAATACATAAATCATAGACTATACATAGAAATGTATATAAAGCATTCTTGCTTTACAAGTGATAACTTGTGGATACAAGTCATACCAAGACATTTTAATGTTTTGAACAAGATCACAATTGTCTTTATTTCTAATGGATGTTCTCAAGAAAAAAAATATGCCTCAAGTGCCATGATTATGTGTTTAATTTCACATTAATTAGTGCAATTTGACATCCTCTCTCTCATACACACCCTCATATGTTCATCAGTTTGGGATATAAAATAGATAATTTATGTATAGTTTTTAACTTAATTGTGCTCAATTCTGCATTACCTCTCAGCAAATGGCTGTCAGCCTAAAAACAGCAACCATAAAATTGTATTTAACAGCTGAAAGACAGAATTATATGCAATCAACAGCTGTTAGTTAGACTTGCCACTTTAAGAGCACAGCTGTTTGATTGTATCCACTTTTAAAGTGTTATTCAACCCTAAGTTCCCAAGCTCTTTTCTAAAGAACTGTCATTCTTCTACAAAGAGGAACTTAGTTGTAAACAACTGTAGACTGTAAAAAGAATATGTGCTGTCAGCAGTCTTTCCTCTTTTAGCCAGATCATGTTATTTTGCAAGGCCAAATGCTTTCACAGGATGCCAATTAAATCAGAAAAAAGCTGCAATTTGTAATTATTTCCTTTTCCAATCTTCTAAGTGTTTAAATTGTATACAGCACAATTGTATATGCATTCATTCAGTCCCACTATGTTCATTGGGACTTATTCCCAGGTAAGTGATAATAACATAATAATTATGTTATTATCATTAACATTATAATTATGTAATAATCCGCACAGCCCTCAAGACCTGGCTAGCCCGTCAGGCCTGGGGATAAATTTTCTTGCCCCTCCCGAATGCTGAGTGAATGTTGTGTTTTAGCACTTTTTGTTATTTCACTTTTCTTTTTGTCGTATTTTGTCTTTCACTCCCCTCCCCTCATTATTGTAAGCCGCCCTGAGTCCCCTCAGGGAAAAGGGCGGCCTATAAATGTTAAATAAAATATATATATAAAAAAAAAAAAAAACATCAGCCTGATAACATCACCCCTTGTCCAAACACACATGTATTCCTACAAAATTGAATAGAAAGAGGGTGGGGAGATTAAGTTCTAACAGGTCTATCAAAGTTGTTACTGATTTCTCATGTGCTATTTTTTAAAATATCATTAGAACAATAAATTAGTGGAATGACTTGCCTCTAGAAGTTGTGGGTGCTCCAACCCTGGAGATTTTTAAGAAGAGACTGGATAACCATTTATTTGAAATATTATAGGCTTTCCTGCTTGAGCAGGGGAAGGACTAGAAGATCTCCAAGGTCCCTTCCAACTCTGTTATTCTGTTATTTGGTAGCTCATCAGTTATCACAGAATTGGCTGAGATATTGGCCATGTTATCTGATCATCAGGCAAATTGGCACCAAAACCTGATTAAGTATGTTATACCAATATTACTCCCAAATAGCAGGAACTTTCTGACATAGTTACACTCAGTAGTCTGATCCTCAGCATGTATCTCATGATCGGACAACTTTTTCCTGATAAAAAAACCAGTACTGTTTGTATAGAGGCCTCCTGCACAGTGAATAGAAATCTCAAAAATTCTGGATTTCTTTAGCAAAAAAAAAAAGGGGGGGGGAAGGGGCTCCTATAACAAAAGATGGTTGTTGAATAGAAATCAGTTGACCTTGGTGTTTCTGTGATGATCTTGATCTGCCATCAGATGATATCATCTCTTGACTGGGACAGGATTTTTTTTTCCAGGAGTGGCCATGTCATATTGGCCAATTCAGAAATTTTCCTCATAGCTTCATCACATTATGATGCCATTACCTACAGATATCTAGTAGTGATATTTGCCTCCCAGATACAGTATTCACTAATTAGCAGAGGAAAGATGTGTTTCTGCTTCTAAAGTAATTAGCCAAGGTATATGAAACATTAGTAAGTCTTGTTCTAACCATGTTTCAAAAATTCACACTTTGCTGTCTTCTGGAACACACTGAAAACAGACAAAAGTAGTTAGGAAATACCTGAATAAAAATACAAACACATAACATAGATATAGATACGTTTTTTAAAACATTTTTTCTATAGAAGTTTGAAATTATGGTTTCAATTTCTAAAGTGCAAAATTAGGGGATTGAAGTTTACTGTTGTGTTTAAGCATTCTTCACTCTACAGTAAATCATGGCCAAAGTTTAACTTTTGCCTGTTTTTTTTTTTTAACAAACCAGAGTTAGAAGTGAGTCACTTGCTAAATATTGTCCTCAAAGGTATTGTAGCCAGTGATCAATACCAATCCCCTGGCAGTTAGGGCACCAACTTGCTAATTGTTTATTTTGTCCCTTCCTTCTTTCAGTGTTCTCAAACCTCACAAACCTTTGGCAAATTGATTTGCTGAGGGCTTTGTTCAGTTTACTTTGTGGTCATGTATTATTTAGTACAGTATTTCTCAACCTTGGCAACTTTAAGTCCTGTGGACCTCAATTCCCAGAATCCCCCAGCCAGCTGTGCTGGCTGGGGGATTCTGGGAGTTGAAGTCCACAGGACTTAAAGTCGTCAAGGTTGAGAAACACTGATTTAGTACAAATGACATCTCTGTTAGCCACTGTGCAGTTGCTTAATTTTGAAAGTCTCTCTTTTTTTAAAATAAAATAATATAAATGAATATGCATTCCTCTATGATGGTGTTGCAAATGTATAACTTTTCTAAAAATAAAATTGGGAAAACAATTGTAAGAAACATTAGAAATCTTCTGTCTTGCACACAAGCATTGAGTGTGCTTGAGTGCTTTCTATGCCAAAAGCAAGTTTAAAAATATATCACAAATCATAGTTAAACAAAACTTTATTGGAACCAGCAAAGTGACACAAAATTGCTTTTTAAAACTCTCCAAAACTCTTCTGCTGTTCAAGACACTAGAAAAGACGAAATGGTCTTAATGATTAGATGTACAGGAATAAAATGCTTGCATTATTTTGGGTTTGGTTGATCTTAATATACATATTACTAACTGGATTTGGGTGACTTTTATTTCTCTTCTCGTCAACAAAAACTTTTTTCTTTTAATACTTTTTCCATCTATGTAGACACTTTAGTAAAAATTCTTTAAACTAGATACTAATAGACAATTTAAGGAATCACCTTAACCATTAAAGGCAATTGGTTTTTCATTAATGAATCTATTCTTAATGTATGATTACCCGCATTCCCTCCCAGGAATGGGAGTAACTCTTGGATTATCCATATTTGATCATTGGTATTGAGGCTTTTGATGCTATTTTAATATAGGCAACAAACATATGGCTAATCTGTTAGTATAAGAAACACTACTCTCAAGTACCATTTCTGTCATACTTTTTATTTCCTATTTATTATTAGGGATTATAAATACATAGAATATATGTCTAATGTTTCCAGAATGATATACATTCAGTTGATGAAATATTTTGCACTGCACAGGGCCCTGCCCAGTGTTACCAGGGGACAGGGTTAAAATTGACAAGATGGCAGATGGAGCATTACTGTGCCAACCTTGCCTCTTTTGATGTGCATATGAAAGAGGTAGGACTCACAATGTGATAGTTTGCTCTGTAGATTAGCAGTTTAGAATCTCCCCCTGCAGACCTCACTGTTCCTGCCTCCTTATTTTGTTTAGAGCAATTATCAAAAATCGCTGACAATTTTTGAAATGGAAACACACAAATACTAGAGTAAGCCCTAAAATATTGTTTATATAGTATAAAAAGAGGGTATCCCACCACGCAGAGAATAAAAATGCCCAGTCATGATTCAACTCTATCCATCTTCTATGTCCTATGTCCTTTCCCCAAAGCTAAGTGTAGTTGCCACCCATCAAAAATATTGACCTAGAACTTGATCCAAGATACAAGGTGCTTCAGCTCTAACTTAACAAAAGCCATTTCTTTCATTGTCTTCAAAGTTAACTGAATAGCAGTTATCAATAGCAGTTAGACTTATATACCGCTTCATAGGGCTTTCAGCTCTCTCTAAACGGTTTACAGAGTCAGCATATCGCCCCCACAGTCTGAGTCCTCATTTCACCCACCTCGGAAGGATGGAAGGCTGAGTCAACCTTGAGCTGGTGAGATTAGAACCACTGAAATGCAGATAACAGTCAGCTGAAGTGGCCTGCAGTACTGCACCCTAACCACTGCGCCACCTCGGCAATATGCTGACTCTGTAAACCGCTTAGAGAGGGCTGAAAGCCCTATGAAGCAGTATATAAGTCTAACTGCTATTGCTAACTATATATATAGTCTACTTTTTAGATCAATCACTGACAATAAAGTAACAGTCAAGAAATGTGCCATAAAGATAGGGCAGTCCTGAAGGCCTTGTTAAATACATTCAAATGTCTATCCCTACAAAAAAGAAAACTGCAAGACATGGGATTTCCTTAGACAATCTATGGAAGCAAAAGTTAGACTTTGAGGAAGCAGCATAGGAAGAATATTGATGTTTTTGAACTTTTATTTTGGATAAAACTCTTGAACATTATGGACAGCCAAGAAAACAAGCCAGTAGATCATTGAACAAAAGTTTTCATCAGTTCAGGTTCAAATTTATTTATTTATGTATTTATATATTTATCTCCCACTTTTATTATTTTAACAAATAAGGCGGCAAACATATCCAACACACCTTCTTCTTCCTATCAACTTCACAATCTTGTGAGAAGAGTTCAGCTGAAAAGAGCGAATGACTGGCCCAAGGTCACCCCACTGGCTTTCATGGCTAAGGTGACACTTGAAGTCATGGTCTCCTGCTTTTCAGCCTGATGCTTTAAGAACTAATTAGATAAAACTGACTTTTTAAAAAAAAATACCTTAAATTTATCCTAACCTTTTTTAAAAAAATCCTCAGATACATTATGTGAAAACCTAGAGAAAACTTTAATGCTGATAAAGATAGAAGAGAAGGACAATCATTAGCAAAGTGGATGGATTCAATTACAGTGGTGATGACTACATTGTTGGAAGACCTGAGAGACCATGTTAGGGAAAGTTGGTCAGGGAGAAAAATCTATCCTTGTGGTTTGTAGGAGTCAAAAAATATTTGACGGCACCTAATCAAGTCATCGATAAAAGCATACTGTATGTCATTTATCTGGGAATAAACTTTACTGATTGCATATTTATTCAGAGGGCGTATTCTTTTGGTGGGGATGTGGTGGCTCAGTGGCTAAGGCACTGAGCTTATTGATCAGGAATGTTGGCAGTTTGGTGGTTCGAATCCCTAGTGATTATTTGAGCTATTTGTTATTTGTCCTAGCTTCTGCCAACCTATCAAAAGCATGTAAAAGTGCAAGTAGAAAAAAATAGGAACCACCTTTAGTGGGAAGATACTGTAACAGCGTTCTGTGCGCCTTTGTTGTTTAGTCATGCTGGCCATATGACTACAGAGACGTCTTTGGACAGTGCTGGCTCTTTGTCTTTGAAATGGGGATGAGCACTGTCTCCTAGAGTCGGGAACGACTAGCACATATGTGCGAGAGGAACCTTTACCTTTATGTAATTCCCTATATCCTTTGCAGGCTCCTGTTCTAGGAAGGCTATAGTCAACGTGTTGTAAAAAATAATTGTTCTTCTTGGACCTTTTTAAAAAACTGAATCAACAGTTCTGAGATTAGCAGCAAACTATGATGTTGCCAAGTTTATATTCCATACTAAGCCAACACTTTTTTTCTAATGTCCACTTCATGATTTAATGTAATGCATAAATCAAGCCAGCTGACAAACTATTTCGGTGATTTGATTATCTATTCCCCCTCCCACCATCAAGGCAGCAATTTATGATGCATTTTCAATTGAGAGCTTAACCATGTGATGAAAATAGTATCTTAAATTCTTAAATAGTATCATCCGTTCAAGTTTTGTGCAAACATATTGCTGTCTATTACAGATGGACAGGACAGGACAGGACTGCCAGGTATTATTGATGACAAGCCTGTAATGTAGTGCGATTCTATTACTTTCGTATAGTAGGTTGGAATTATCATCATAGCAAATTTGACCGATTGTCTTGTCTGAAACGAACGCCTGAGTAAATATCACCTGTGATATTGTGTTTGTGTAATTCTTTCATTCACTCAGTCATATTCTGATGAATAAAGATGACCTATGGGGTGGGGTTTCCTTTCCAAGGATTGTCTCTAGAAAAACATATCATACAAATCTATCTTAAGCTGAAATAAAAGTTAACTTTCTTTCTGTACCCCCAAACTCAAGAGAAAGCCGGGGATTGCGGTACTAGAGATGAATGAAGACACTAAAATGCACAACAGGCACACAATTTCCCAGTTCCGTATAGTTTTTCAGTTTATGATTGGAGCAAATTGCGGACTGAGAGGCTATGATTGGTCCACTAGATTAAGACAATAGCCAATCAGCTGCCTTCTCTGCCTGAGCTTTGATTTCCACAGCTGTCCTCTCTACCTTCAGCAGCTGCTCTTTCCTTGCTATCTCTAGTTCTACCTTGGCTATCTAAGCTTCTATTTGTGCTTCTGCAACGCTAGATGCCTGTGACCTCTGGTTGTAATGGGAAGATTGCTGCAAGATGCTGCTACTCGCTCGAGATCGGGTTGATTTTGGGCAGAAGGATGAGGCCTTTTTGGAGACATGGGAGGAAGTTGTGTGTCACTGCTAAGATGATGCCTGCGAATGTTGAGACACCTCAGATACAGCCTTTGCTCCCGGTGGGTCCTTGGGACTAGATGAGGAAGCCGCATGCTACTGCTGAGATGTTGCATGTGAAAAATGAGACACTTCACATTTGGCCTTCTTGTCCAGGGCAGTCTCCCTCTTCAGACTGGTTTGGATAAGGTCTTTGCTGCGTCAAAACTGCTTTTTATGTTCCTTGTTTAATATCTGAAGGCACAGCATCTCCTTCTGAAGTTCTTCATTATCATTTAGTTGTGACTGGATGTCGTTGAGGTGGTCTCCATAAAATATCTATTGCGTGAAGATTTCATCCATGTCCTCGTCCAAAGAGCAGAGTTGTTTGGGGGGTGTGTGTGTGAATCATCTTGGAGTTTGTAGCAGAAATGTTGCAACTTCTTCCAGCGACTCTCATGCTTTTGATAAAGCCTGTCCCATTCTTCCAACAGGTTTGACCACTTAATTTGTGTAGGCTTTCTATCCTGCTTTAGGTCATAGGCTATCTGAGGGGACTCTGCCTTTTCTGAGAGTTGGACATCCAATTCTGAGTTTTGGCAACCAATTCTGAGCTTTGGACAACCAATACTGAGTCTGTGTTGGGTTCAGGCATGGGGTTCAGCATGTCTGACTCTTCTGCCATGGCTGGAGAAGATTCTATAACTAGGATTAGCTCAGGAAATTTCTTCTACGTGCTATGAATTTTTTGAGTTCAATTCATTTTTTGCATTGCAAGACTTTGTAGATGCAGGCACATTTCACATGTCGGCCACTAGGGTGCATTGCAAGGCTTTGGAGATGCAGGCACAGTTCATGTGTCAGCCAATAGGGTGTGTTGCAAGGCTTTGGCGATGCAGGGGCAGTTCACATGTCGGCCACTAGGGTGTGTTGCAAGTGTTGGCTTGAAATACTGGATTGCAGTTTGTAGAGGAGCCACTAGAGGACACTGTTTGGGACTAATGTTTGGAGTGATTGGTAATGGTGTTTTCCTTGCTGAGTTTTGTAAAGCTAACTCTCCAGTTTTGAAATTCCTAAGGGTCTTTACCCGGACTCGGAACCCATCTTGCTAGCTTGGTACCTCCTAAAGGGGTCGTGCCTTTTCCCAATAATTCATAAACAATAGTAACAAATCAGCAAGGTTCATAACTTGCAGGCCCTTCAGCTGGAGTGCATCTGCCTTGTGGCCATTTGACTATCAGATGGTTTTGCACATCAGTAAGCTGATGCTGGGGTGGTTGGGGCCTCTTTATTGCTTATCAATAAAGTTCAAAGGACTTGGGAGGTGGGATTTGGACTAACTGAACTTATTCAAATTCCGTTTCCATGGAGACCTTTCCATGAGGTTTTACAACCACTTAAGGAGTAAGGCTTGGAATTTCTTTTGATTTACTGAAACAGTTTTTTCTTTCTTTGTTAGGCTGCTGCTTGCATCCAAGATACATGCATTGTGGCCTTAACAACAGCAGATCCGACTGAATAGGCTTGGAAGGGGGGGCTGTTTTATCATGTGACTCCTGGGTCCCCTGGAGCTCAATTAAACTGAAACAAAGTCGATCTTGCTTTCAAACAAAGAGAGAGGAAACATGCTTTTCTAATTCTGCAGGATCTGCTTTCTCAGTATCTCAGAGGAGAAACAAGAGTCTAGCCTGTAAGCATTCTTCCACAAACAAACAAAAAAACAGGCTTTTCAAAGCAGACTGAATCAGCTAGGTTGTAGAGGCTTCTTTTCTCATGCAACTCTTGGCCCCCTTTAAGGACATTTTCTTAATCACAACAAAGTCCTTCATCTCAGAAATCAGCCTTTCTCACTGAAATGGAATGTTTCTTTTTGCTCCGAGAGGGGGTGGGGGAAAACCCGGCAGCTGTTCTCAGTTAAAATGCAAACAGAGTTTGGGATTCAACTCCAACGTCGTTTTTAATGGGGGGGGGGGGTAACATCATCTTTTTACTCTAGGGGAGCGAAAATATCATGATCTTGTAGGCTTGCTGAGGGCATGCAGTTAACTCCGTGCTTAGGAATCTCATTCAGATCAAGTTTATTATCAGGCATTCTTAATAGCAAAACTTACAGTTCAGTGTTAAGATACTTCTGACTTTCCATAATCTGTCCCATCACGTGGTATAAAAAGATGCTAATTTCATTTCCATGTTAAGCAGAGATACAAACACTACTATTCCGGTTCACAAGGGCATTTAAACTGCCCGGCTATAATCTCTGCACGCAGGCAGAATGTTCCAGTGGCCAATCAGAAACACAGATGTGATCACATGTTATGGAACTACATTTCCCATGAGGCAGTTTCTTAAAGGAGACAGTTCTACACTATATATTGCTGGGGCAGCACAAGGACACTAAAAAGCACAACAGATCCATATAGCTTTTCAGTTCCTGGTTGGAGCAAATTGCGGGCTGAGAGGCTATGATTGGTCCACTAGATTAAGACAATAGCCAATCAGAAGAATTATCAGTTTTTTTTCTATAAAAGCCGGGGCGGAGTTTAGACTAAGCAGAATTAATGCCTGCAGAATCTAGTTTTCTCCTGAGCTGAAAGAGGTGGGGAAACTTCGCGTGAATTCTTCCCTCCCTTCTTCTCCTCTAAAGCTGCAGACCTAGGTCTGTGCTTTGGTAAAATAAATACAAGGCTAATTTATTTATTTTTAAATCTGGAGGTAGCTATTTATATATTTATTTTTTTTAAAGTCCATAGTTTGTTTTAACTCGGATTATCTGAAGACTCTCCGGCCGGCTGTATTTTTCCTAGGATAATAAAGGTAAGAGGCTGGAATTTTGAGAGCTGGGCTATTTATTTAACATGTAGTAACCCGTTCCTACTGGCGAGTGCCTTGTCAGCGTGCTGTATGGATCGAGAGAACAAGTCCGGGCATGTCTTTGAAGTTGGTATCGTTAATAGAGTTGGTATTAGAAGTTGGTATCGTTAACTTGACAGGGTCTACTTAAACATAATAATTCCTATGTCCATCAACTTTGTATTATGTCTATGAAATAATACAAAGTGAAGAGCGGGGGAGTGGGAAAGAGAGAACCAGAAGTGAAAGGTTTCCTATATTTCCCAGATAAGGATTCCCGAAAGGAAAGTGAGTGCGAGATAAAGCCAGCTGTGTTAGAATGCTATTAAGATGTTACTTGATACATTCATTTGGTTAAACTTGGTCACGCTTAATTTGGCGTCTCCCAATTATACGCCCGTTTAGCCGCTTGGCAGCTCAGTCAAGTCCAAGGCTTCTAGAAGCCGCTAGCTAGTGACAGGCTAATTTAACAGATTTATTATATAAGGATCGGCTAATAAATTATGGTTAATCTTTTCCCACTGGGAGAAAGCAAGGGACTTCTTAGTGAGGGGAGTCGGGATAACATTCACAGCAGTGCTTTGTAACTAATACAGAATTAATGGACTGGTAAATAAATACTGGGCTTCATTGTGTGTGCTGCTTTCTTCATAATGTCTAAAAAGCTTAAATCATAGGCCATTTACAGAATTGGTTTAAATTTTTCACTTTATATATGTTTTTAAAAAAATATAGAAACATAATGAAGGTGGGATCATGCTATAATAATCTATTTTATTTTTCTTTAAGTACACTGAGAATATATGCACCAAAGACAAAGTCCTTGTGTGTCCAATCTATTCTATTCTATTCTGAAAACAGTGCTGTGAATACAATGGCTCTGTTACAACTTTAATTCATGTTTGTATTTTTATGCATCTTCAGAGGCTCAGTTTATATACTCTATTCAATTATTCTGACCATCTCCACCACCTCGGCTCATTATTCTTTTCCTGTTAAGCTGCTTTTTGCCTGTGCATTTTGTGTTACTTCTGCAAATATTACATATGTGGTTAAAGAGAGTAGATGTACAGCAAGGTTTCTGCAACTTTTCTGAAAAGTGGCAAAAGCAAACATAAACTTCTCTAATTGTTTTGCTTGGAACAGTCTTGATCTAAGTTTTGTATTTCAGATGATTGACACGTTTGTAACAAATGGGACTCAGGAGTTACTAGTGCAGCTCAATGCATTGCTTGAACAGGAATTACAAAGTCAGCCAAAGCTCTCTGGCTTGCGAATAATTGAATCGGCTCATGATAATAGGTTCCAGATGACAGCAAGGTTGCGGGATTTTGAAGTGAAAGACCTGCTTAGTTTGATTCAATTCTTCAGCTTTCGCACAGAGACGTTTTCTCTTGCCGTGAATTTATTAGATCGTTTTTTATCAAAAATGAAGGTAGGTCTTTAGATTATGAAATTACAGTATAAGCCAGTTTATTTCTGTTTTGATGCAAGACTTTGCACATTGCTGCTAATTTGCTTTTCAGATTTTCAGCAGCCAAGGAGAATTTTATCACTATAGCATTAGTCTGTAATCCTAACATGCAGTTTTGCCATGTAAATCTTATTAATTGGAATCAACACTTATTTTTAGCGGAATATAGTAGATAAACAGCTCATAGGTGGAGCATTTACAGCAGAACTTATAGCAGCTAGTATGGCTTAATATCATTTCAAATACTAATTGCATTTGGACTTTTCAGGATATTTAATAAGGACCAAAAAGGGAACCTACTATGATTATTTAAACCTTTTCCTTGCCAGTCTTATTAATAGTACCAGAGTGGTTCCCCTCCTTTTTTTTCTTTTTTTGTAAATGCAGATTATCCTTTCGTAGCCCAGTAGATTGTTTGACTGCAACTCCCATAATTCTCATTGTGTCTGGGGTTCCTGGAATTTCTAGTTCATTGCAAAAGATTGACTTAATAAAACTTTATGTTGCCTTATACAAAGTACATTGTTTCAGCTACAGAAGTATCTGTTTTTGGGGAATGGGCTTAATGGATCCATGTGATCTTTAAAAGTTCTGGATTCTTTAATGAAGCAAAGATTAGAGAAGTTCCAAGCAAACGCATCCCTCTAATAATATGCTTTAGAAAGTGCTATTTTAGATGGGTGGGTGCCTTTCTGGCCATTACAACGTACAATGATAGGTATTTGATTGATGTTGAACAGCTAGACATGAAAGCTTACTTTTCTGAACAATAGACAAACTAATTGCTTTGTACCAAGGTGGTTCCACACTGGGAATTCTTATTTTCTTGAATATAAACACACTAAAAGTTTAAAACATAGCACAGTAGAAAGCAGATAGCCCAATCTTAACATTTTAAGGTCAAAAATCCAATTGACTTATGTAAGAAATCTGCTTTGTAGGTTTGCAATGTGTATATAAACTAAGTATATTGTAAGCTTCATCTGAAAGTTTCTTCTTCTTCTAGGTGGAATCAAAATGCTTGGGCTGTGTTGGCTTAAGTTGCTTTTACTTGGCTGTGAAAGTCATGGAAGAAGAGAGTAATATTCCATTAGCTACGGACTTAATCCGAATAAGTCAGTATCGGTTTACTGTTAGTGACCTAATGAGAATGGAGGGAATTATTTTAAAGAAGCTACATAGAAAAGTAAAAGTAACAACTGCCTTCCAGTTTCTGCAACTGTATTGTTCAATTCTGGGTGAAAGCATCAACTGTGAAAGGTAAGTGTCCTTTTCTGGACCAATTTGGAAGTGCCAATTCCTTTAGACCAAAGATAAATTTATGGAGAGAAAAGGTCCTATGTGCTAGCAAAATTAGTAAATATCCAATAATTCCTTTTTAAAATAATCCAGATGTGCCTTTGCAATTCAAATTTTAACCATGGGGTTGAAACTGTTAAACCATATCCAACATATGTACATTATAGCAGACAGACATTCTGGTTTTAAGACATATTAATATTTACAAGACTGATGTACAATTCTATTAATGCCACATAGCAGTTTGAAGTATTATTAGAATCCTATCAGATTTGACCTATCTGAAACAGGGTTGAATAAATACCACTTACTATATTTGTGTAAAACCAGTATTTACTTTTGCCAGGCCATCATAGTTAAATTACAGTAGAGCTTAAAGGATGGAACTAATTTTCCTTGCCCCTTAAATAGTAACTTTCTGTTAGGGGTCTTTGAGGTTTTTATACATTTTCATACAAATGTAGTTCATCTGCCTGTAGATAAATGCAACCCAGTTAACTCTCTTTAATAACCTGATTTACCTCAATCCTGCAGAATGCAGTAGAAAGTGTAGATGGGTAGTTTTGATCATAGTACAAGAACTGCATGGAGGAACCAAATGAAAACAGAAAATAAAGGGCAATCAATATTCAATTTTACTAATCCTCTGTAGTTACTCACTCTCCACTCAGAGCAAGTTTCTGAATAAGAATTTATCATTTATCTACCAAAAATACCAGTACTCTTCAGTAGCTGAATATAATCTAGGCCTGAACTACTGTTAATTACTGTTTTTAAATATGGTATGAGTGAAGCATGGTTATATTTAGATTTTTTTTTTAAAATAATTTGAGAATTTAGAGCTGTGTTGTCAAATATTAAGTAATGTGTTTTTGATTTAACTTTAAAAAGTCACTTTATGACTTAGTTTTTCATATCTTCTAACTACTCAGTATACTTCTAATCTTTATATAAAAATATTGAAAATCAACAAATTAACCTTTGTTTTATGCAGGAAAGATAATCTTAAATTAGATAGACTTGAAGCCCAACTAAAGGCCTGCCACTGCAGACTTATTCTTTCAAAAGCAAAGGTATGGACTATGATCTATTAATGATCAATTCAGCAGTTTTGCAAAAGCTTAACATATTTGATTGATCTTAATTATTTTATTTTTCACTAGCCTTCAGTATTGGCACTTTCAATAATGGCTCTAGAAGCTGAAGAGGAGAAAGTACCAGAATTGATTGAAATAATACAATGTCTCCGAATACATTCCAAGGTAAGCCATAATTAAATATCTGTTTGATGTTTACTTCTAACTTGGTGAGAGGAAGACAGAAATAGCTAAGTAGCAAGTGAAACAGTAATTTTCAGGAGAATAGTTGCTGACAGTTTTGGGAACATATTTTTGAAGGGTATCTCAAATGTATGTTTGGAGTCACAGTTTCAATCTCTTGCAAATATCTTTAACAATGGTTATTTTGCATTTAAACATTAAAATAACTTATGTGGCTTAACTCTTGTTATAGCAAATGGTGCAGTTCAGCAGATTTCATTGTTTAATTACTTGTTAAAATAGAATAAAGTAGCTGGCTAGAGTTCAGAGCAGAAAGTCCCTTAGTGCTCAGCAGAATGGTAGCTAAAGGGCAAACCTGACACTAGGAAACAGAATATAGTTCTGGATTAAGGTTGCTGATATTTGGACATTGGTGAAGGCCAGTTGAGTAGGAATTTTGCAAATGAAAACTTTCACAGCTTATACATTTAGAAACCTTTTTGTGGAGGTATGGTAAGGTTCATAGGCTAATTCATAGATTAGCCACGATTTGCTGAATTAGCCCCACGATGTGCTTCAATATAGCATTAGACAATCATTATTTTCCAGATTACATATTAACTTGTGTGTGTGTGTTCATGGATTTTCCTTTATTTGACTCACCTGGTTTTATATATAAATTCATTAATTTTTAAATTATGCTATAAAAAACTTTTTTTAAAAAGAAAATGAAGTCTTAAATGGTAATATCAAAAATGTCAGAGCTTTGAAGATCTGCATTTCCTGAAGACCAAATGGAGAAAACATTTTGAGTCTTAAAACTTGTCATAAACAGATCATTTATTTCTCTCCAAGTATTTGAAAGTTCCGATTATTCAGTCTGTTGCAATGAAAGAATTAAGTGGATTTTATGTATGTGTGTGTATGAATATATTGATACATATTTTAACTATTTTTTCTCTGATGCATAACTATATTTCATTGTAAATCAGTAGCTTTAACACCAGTCTCATTTTTGAAACATACTATTTCATTTTACATTTTTCCCTAGATACTGATATATTGTGTACAGTACTGTAATTTTTTGTCCCTCATAACATTTTTCTAGTGAATCTTCATTCCAGAATTCTTTTTTAAATTATTTATCTAAAACATATTGCACATATTTTTATGACAGATACTAATAACTAATTTCTTGCATTTTGGTGTATTTCCCTGCAATAAATAAGTTTTTAACCTCATATTTATATCTCCAGAGTTTTATAGTAAAAAAAAATATTAACAACCAAAAAACCTCTTAATAAACTAAAGTTATGCATTGAATGAAGATTTTCAGACTCACATGATAAATGAAGTGTATTGTTTTTGTGTTATCTGATCAGCATTGGTTGCTCATGAGTAGTACTGATTGGTTTTTAATTTCCCTTTTTTTCCCTACAGATAAATAGCAGTGAATTTTCCTTTTGGAAAGAACTTGTATCAAAGTGCCTCTCAGAATATTCGTCAAGCAAATGTTCTAAGCCAAATGGACAAAAGCTAAAATGGATTGTGTCTGGCCGCACAGCCCGGCAACTGAAACCCAGTTATTACAGAATTGCCCATCTTCCCACAATCCCAGAAACTAGTCCCTAAAAGGTGAACTTTCTAAATGTGTTTTTGGCATGTGATAGGAATAATTTAAAAGCTACACCCCAAAAAATAGATAGGTAGATTGTTTAACTATTCTGAATTCTTGAATTTAAATAAATATTGTGTAAAAGTTGCAGCAATCTTTTTAGTAATCTGGAAGATATAACTACGAACAAAAATATGTAGATGTATATATGGTTCAGAAAAAAATAATCTCTAGGTGTTTATAAGGAAAACATGTTGAAAGCCTATGTGTCTGTTCTGTATTCTCAAGTTTCCTAAAATGCTTCAGTATACAGCTAGTTCTCGCTTACTAACTACCCTGTTTAGCCATTGTTCAAACTTACAAAGGTGCTGAAAAACTTAACTTTAACTCCTTCAACTTACAATTGTCACAATTGTTTCTCCGATCACATGAATATAATTTGAGAGATTCACAGCGGGCTTCCAACAGTCTGGAAAAGCTGGCAGTGAAATCATAAGTTGTAGTTACATGGTCTCACTTAGCAACGGCATCACATAGTGCTATAGTGGCCAATCCTAATTGCACTCGTGAGGATTACCCATATCCTTTGTTGCTAATATACTTGCCTGCATTCTTCAGTTTAAAAGCTGTTCATAGTAGATGGGCATGTAATAGTCAAGAAGTAAAATCCTAAACTATGAGAAATATAAATGTGGGATTTTCTTATGGTTTGCACGCTTATAAATATACTTTCATACATAGAGTCTTCCCTTCCCGACTGTTTGTTTGCTTAAGACCAGTCTTTGAACTTGCCATCATACCATCCATGATTGTGATTCAGGTGCTTAGCATTGGCATACATTTTACGAAGGTTACCGCATTCCAAAGTCATGTAACTGCCATTTGCTTCATAGGCATTTTCTGGCAAGCAAAGACAATAGAGAAACTGGCTGAAAGCTGTAGGTCTAGTTGAAACTAACTTTGTAAATGGGTCATGATGTCTCATTTTATGACTGAGTTGCTTAGCAACAGATTTGGTGATCCCCAGTTGTGGTCGGCAAGTGAGAATTACTTGTAATTTTAAAGACCTTAGTTAATGGGAGAATAGAAAGTTCATCTTTGCAAAACCAGGATCCTTTCAGATACTTTAAACTTTCATCCCAGCAATGCCTTGCTGACAGGGTTATTACCATTCATGAGAGTGCACTCAGAAAAGATTATAGTACAGGTAGTCCTTGACTTATGACCACAAGTGAGCCCCAAATTTTTGCTGCTAAGTGAAATAGTTGTTACGTGAATTTTTCCCATTTTGCAAACTTTCTTGCTATAGTTAAGTGCATCACTACAATTGTTAATAACATGATTGTTAAGTGAATCTGGCTTCCCCATTGACTTTGCTTGTCAGAATGTCTCAAAAGGTGAGCATATGACACTGGGATGCTGCAACCGCCATAAATATGAGTCAGTTGTCAAGCATCTGAATTTTGACCATGCAACCATGGGGGTGATACAACAGTCGCGAGTGTGAAAAACATTCATAAGTCACTTTTTTCAGAGTCATAACTTCTAACGGTCACTAAATGAACTGTTGTAAGTGAAGTGTTAATACCACTTTATAAGCCTTGGTAAGGCCACACTTGGAATACTGCATTCAGTTTTGGTCGCCACAATGTAGAAAAGATGTGGAGACTCTAGAAAGAGTGCAGAGAAGAGCAACAAAGATGATTAGGGAACTGGAGACTAAAACATGAAGAATGGTTGCAGGAACTGGGTATGTCTAGTTTAATAGAAAGAAGGACTAGAGGAGTCATGACAGCAGTGTTCCAATATCTTGGGGTTGCCACAAAGAGGGAGTCAACTTATTCTCCAAGGCACCTGAGGGTAGAACAAGAAGCAAAGGGTGGAAACTAATCAAGGGGAGAAGCAACTTAGAATTGAGGAGAAATTTCCTTACAGTTAGAACAATTAATCAGTGGAATAGCTTGCCTCCAGAAGTTGTGAATGCCCCAACACTGGAAGTCTTTAAGATGTTGGATAGCCATTTGTCTGGAATGGTATAGGGTTTCCTGTCTAGGCAGGGGGTTGGACTAGAAGACCTCCAAGGTCCCTTCCAACTCTGCTATTGTATTGTATTGTAAATAGAGGACTACCTGTAATATAAACATAGTTTTGTTTAATAACATAAAAAAGGAATAGTCAAAAAATTGGAATCTTCAAAAAGAGATAAATTCCTGTTTGTTCTTTTATAATGCATTACTTGTAAACAATGCTAATTCACCCCATATTTGAATATTTTATTTTACAATAATAATTTTCAAATTTCTTTTTGATTTAGTGGTAATCCTGAAGAAGAGTGGATGGGACATTGTCTGGCAACATATGTTCAATCAACAAGGATAAAAGCTTTTCACTGCTGAAACAGAATTTCTTGGATTCTTCTGACCTATGGAAAGTCTGATTTCATGAATATTAAACTGCAACCACATTTTTAAAACTCTGAACTGTACAACAATACAGCGTGTTGCCACAAGACTCTTCTTAATCTTCTCAAGGTTCTTAATAAAACTGAAGACTTTTTTTATAAAACAGTGTTTGGGGCTAAAATACAAACAAGCCAGCTGCTTTTGTTTTAATCTGCCCCCTGGAAATGTGAAAATGTGAGTCATAGAGCTTGATCCTAAATAATTCTGCACTTCTGAACTAAATGGTGGTAGAAAATGAATATGAAAATGAACATAACCATGTTCTAAACTAGTAAAATAGATATGCATGTATTTTCTAGTGAGAGTAGGAACATTACTAAGGGAAAGAAAGTTGCTACATCTGATACATGGTAATGGTAATAATGATTGAGAAACTCTAACATAAAATTCGAAATTAATCCAAAATTAGATAATTCCTTTAAATCAGAAGTGGGGAACGCATGACTGCCTTGGGAATTCTGGAGGTTTAAGCCCACAAATCATAAAAGAGTCAAGATTCCCCACCTCTGCTTTAAATCTTGATTCACATTAGAAGTTGGGAACTGAATTAAAAATATGTTGGTCCTAGATCATACTGAGTTCAAGAGCCGAATTTAGAGATCTGTATTTACAGTGCATTAGCATAAAGAATACATTTTTAGCAAGCATTATTACAGTTCAGATTGTAGCCAAGTATATTTGAAAGAAGTTGGAAAGTCACTGTGGAAATTAAAGCTGTTTAAAGAATGCAAGTCAGGCACCAGCTGAGAATGTGGGCAATGTCTAAAAATAGAATTAACATTTTGAATTTCTCCCAGAGTGTTTTACCTCAATCTTTAGTTCTGCTTGCATGTACCAAAATTGGTGGGGCAAATTAAGCATGATTTGACACATCTGCATTTCACTGCAAACACAAGCTAATTTTACTACACTTCTCTGATTTGGATTAAAAATTTTTATGTGTTGCTATTAGAAGCATAAAAAGTTATATGTTTATATTAAGCATATATTTTGGGGAATGTGTCTGTGGTTTTGGATTACTATCAAGCTTTCAGTAAAACATTGTGTTAAATAATTTCAAAGCATAGAATTTAGTGTTATGCTACTTTAAACAGTTTTAATTATCTTTTCAACTTGAGAATGTATTCTACCATACCATAGTGTGTACTGCTTTGTTCAGCCCAAAGTTGGGCTGAGTGAATTTTACTAGAGTGAATTTTACTAGAAGGAACTTTGGGAGCTGATGCTAAAAGCTAGGCAGGATTAAACTACTATTTTGCTCATTCAATTTATAATTATCAGTTGATTCAAATGAATAATTGAGGTGGCTACACCAACATACGTTATGCATTGCGATTTAAAAGCCCAAGGAAACAACAGTTGCTACCCAGCAGTGATCTGTTAAATCAACTGTCAACATGTTCCGTAGCTTTTGTACTTTGGTTATTTTTAAATCACTTTTCGCAATAATGTCTGTTTATAGTTGTACTGTGTTCAATTTAGTATTCTACCTAAGTTTTACTGGTTGTTTAAATTGCCATAAGAAAAACTGGAAAGATAATGTAAGAATTGTTATCTTTTTAATTTTAGCACATATATCATTGGTGTAATTTCACATTTTCCTTATGGCTCACTTAAAGCTGACTGGCTTGTCTTTAAAATCAAAGTAACAAATTTAGAAGACTTACTACAGTTACAGAAATCTGACTTATTTTTGGTTTAACCCAGCATTTGGACAAACCATTTACTTCTACCTCATTGCAAGCTGCTCTTCAGAACAAAACTGATGGGAAGTTTCCACAAACTATCCTTTTTTATGGACGTTATTAAATTGAATAATTATATCTTATATAACTTTAGTATTTGAATGTTGAAACTGAACAATGTTCAATATGATGTTTACAGTGTCAAGAAGGAACAAATTTGTTATTAAAATGTCCTATTATGCCTATAAGCAACAAGAGCACCTTTCAATAAAACTCATTGAAATGGAATTGCATGAATTGATTTGATGGCCTTGGATTGTGAAAGTAACTTGCTTAAAGGAAAATATTTTCTAAAATGTGTTAATATTTATTGTTCTCTAAACAAGGCTATATGTTGAGATATGTATGCCTGTGTTTACAAGACCTGGTTATGCTGGGTCAGACACATACCTGGAACACACTTTGCAAGCAATCATTGTGGTCCACCTTTGATGCGTTTGCAAAGAAAAACTTTCAGAAAAAGTAATTTCTGCAGCCTGATAGAATTGATTACACCACAGATGGGCTTCTGGAAATTTACCTTCTCTCTAAAATAGATAGACTAACCTGGATATGGAAATGGGTGTTGTGTGAATTCAGTTAGATACTCTGGTCCTAGATTATGGATAGCAATGGCACTCACTTATATACCACTCCATACTACTTTCTGAGCATTTTACAATGTCAGCATATTGCTCCAAACACTGACCTTGGAAGGATGGAAAGCTGAGTCAACCTTGAGCTAGTTAGGATTAAATTTCTGACTGTGGGCAGAGTTAGCCTGCAATACTGCATTCTAACCACTGCACCAATGGTGTTAGATACTGTTCTGATACGGTGCTCCGGAGGGCCCACCCGCCCAAGCTTACCTGTCTTTTAAGCCTTTGGCGCTTCCGCGCACGCGTATGGTGCGTATGGTATCTGTGCGCCGCTCTGCCGAGCAGCTGGAGCATCACAGAGCCTTGCGGAGGCGTCGCAGGCAGGTATGACGCAAGAGTGCACCCCGTGCACGCGCGCCCATGTGGGCGATGCCGGCCCCATTCCAACCGTACCGGTTGGAACGGGATCCAAAACCCACGACTGGCCTTAGGCATACAAAATCAATTTTATTGATTCCATTTCCTCAATTTGTATAAACAATACAAGTTCTCCTTGTGGCATCTTTAATAGCTGAAATAGCAGCCTTGAATTCTTGGCAGACAAAACACTTAGCATTCCCTGGCAATGTACAATTAAAACATACTATAGAACTAACTGTGAGGTAGTTTAAATCTTTTTTAAACATGAAAATTACTACTTCACTTTACTATAGATAACTAAACATGTCTAAGCATAAAGATACAAAAATTATAGATAGGGTACACATGGTTAGGGAGTGAATCAGACTACAATTAACTCTCATTCTGTTAATTGGATGAGTATATACAGTGGGGCAAAAAAGTATTTAGTCAGCCACCAATTGTGCAAGTTCTCCCACTTTAAAAGATGAGAGAGGCCTATAATTGACATAGGTAGACATCAACTATGAGAGACAAAATGAGAAAAGAAATGCAGACAATCACATTGTCTGATTTGGAAAGAATTTATTTGCAAATTATGGTGGAAATTAAGTATTTGGTCACCTACAAACAAGCAAGATTTCTGGCTCTCACAGACCTGTAACTTCTTCTTTAAGAGGCTCCTCTGTCCTCCACTCATTACCTGTATTAATGGCACCTGTTTCAACTTGTTAGCCGTATAAACCTCAGCCACACTCCAAACTCCACTATGGTGAAGACCAAAGAGCTGTCGAAGGACACCAGAAACAAAATTGTAGACCTGCACCAGGCTGGGAAGACTGAATCTGCAATAGGCAAGCAGCTTGGTGTGGAGAAATTAACTGTGGGAGCAATAATTAGAAAATAGAAGACATACAAAACCACTGATCTCCCTCAATCCGGTGCTCCACGCAAGATCTCACTCCAAGGGGTCAAAATGATCACAAGGTGAGCAAAAATCCCAGAACCACATGGGGGGGACCTAGTGAATGACCTGCAGAGAGCTGGGACCAACATAACAAAGGCTACATCAGTAATACACTACACCACTAGGGACTCAGCTCCTGCAGTGCCAGACGTGTCCCCCTGCTTAAGCCAGTACATGTCCAGACCCGTCTGAAGTTTGCTAGAGAGCATTTGGATGATCCAGAAGAGGATTGGTCGGATGAAACCAAAGTAGAACTGTTTGGTAGAGATACAACTCGTGTTTGGAGGAGAGAGAATGCTGAGTTGCATCCAAAGAACACCATACCTACTGTGAAGCACGGGGGTGGCAACATCATGCTTTGGGGCTGTTTCTTTGCAAAAGGACCAGGACGACTGATCCGTGTACAGGAAAGAATGAATGGGGCCATGTATCGTGAGATTTTGAGTGCAAACCTCCTTCCATCAGCAAGGGCATTAAAGATGAAACTTAGCTGGGTCTTTCAGCATGACAATGATCCCAAACACACCGCCTGGGCAATGAAGAAGTGACTTCGTAAGAAGCATTTCAAGGTCCTGGAGTGGCCTAGCCAGTCTCCAGATCTCAACCCCACAGAAAACCTTTGGAGAGAGTTGAAAGTCCGTGTTGCCTAGTGATAGCCCCAAAACATCACTGCTCTAGAGGAGATCTGCATGGAGGAATAGGCCAACATACCAGCAACAGTGTGTGCCAAACTTGTGAAGACTTACAGAAAACATTTGACCTCTGTCATTGCCAACAAAGTATATATAACGAAGTATTGAGATGAACTTTTGATATTGACCAAATACTTATTTTCCACCATAATTTGCAAAAAAATTCTTTCAAAATCAGACAATATGATTGTCTGAATGTTTTCTCTTTTTATCTCTCATAGTTGAGGTCTACTTATGATGTCAATTATAGGACTCTCTCATCTTTTTAAGTGGGAAAACTTGCACAATTGGTGGCTGACTAAATACTTTTTTGCCCCACTGTACATGCATAAAGCAAAGTGTATTGCAACTATTAGAATTTTTAATTACATACGATGTATGTACTTTCTTCTTACATATATAAACAAAAGATATATGCCATGCTGTCCAAATGGATTTCTTGTCACTCAATGAGAATTCAGCTCATTGTTTTATCCTGCCACTGGTTCCATAAACACTAACATGCTGGGATGCAAAAGGGGGCTTTTTGGGTAGTCCAGGAAAAGACCATCACAGAATACAACCCAGATCTTTTTTATCAAGAGTGTTACATGCTTGACTATAAATCACACCTTGGGCTGCAGAAAAATATGTGTCAGATTAAGCAGAACTATGTCGCATGAAAAAGTACATGTGCTTTAATTATTTTATCAAGTGTTCCAGCCAGTTTGAAATATAACACAAAGTCAAAATAAGTCAAAAATCTTCCTTGGCATAAATAGTTCTTTAAAGTAGCTAAAATGGTTCTCTGAGTTTCATTAAAAGAATATACACACTGGAATGCCTATTCTTCTAAAGAATGTCAGGGATAAATTTATGAATGCTAAATGGCTTTACCCAAGAATGCATATTGCATGTTATGGTTTGACTGACAATACAGTTTGGCACAAAATTATAGAAGGTATTAATTATACCAGATTTTAACATTACTAGTTTTAATGATTCTTCTATGTGAAATAGTGTTGAAGTTGGCTTAGTACAAATTTTCAGGATGGCTAATAAGTTTTTAATCACTAGCCTTCAAAATGTGTTCTTATGCCATGCAACAATGTATTTGAAAATAAATTTCCATATTTCAGTTATTTTAGTTATTTGCCAGTAGAGAAAGCCAGAGCATTTAGGTAGTGATTTTTTTTTTACTTAACTGCTTTGGCAAAAAATAAGCCAGATCACAGACTTTCCAAAAAATAAATATTGCTCTGAGTATGCATGAAATGTTTTTTTTTTTAATTACTGTTTGTGCAATTCTGATAACAGTCATTATTTTGTGGTTTAAAGCTGACCAGAAAAAAACAGTAAGCTATTCTGAAGCTTAATGCTTTGTCATTTTGTAGAAACTGGAGGAAATATAGGACATGCTATCTTTCAAGACTGGAAAAGTCTGGTCCTCCTTTGGTATAATTTCCAGAAATTTCTGCTCCACTGAAGTCAAATCCAGGGTTCTGTAAGAGAAAACATAGCATTTTATTTATATTCTTGCTGAATATTTCTACTGGAATATATTTCAAACTAAGACTACACAGAATTCTGTTATGTACTCTTTTTAACATTTTTGATTTATTGTATTAGTACCTGAAAAACACAAATATTTTTAAATTCCCTGTATATAATTTATTTTTATTTCATAATATATCCTGCACCTATGAAAATGCTCCTTCTATTTTTTCCATTTTCCTCTCATTTTTCTTTAAATAAAGCTAAATGTAAAGACAACCAGCTGTGATCTAGCAACATTAATAACACATCTGGAAGCCAAATTAAATGTCACAATGTATTTAAAGTACACTCCATGAATCTTGATCCTGGTAAATTAATATAGAACTTCGGATAATACTATATGATATATATTATATTATTTTCTGATATAGATGGTATGTAAATATCGTGTTTTTTATTTGTTTATAATGCCTTGTCTATGAAACAGCACTTAGCAATAGCACTTAGACTTATATACTGCTCCATAGTACTGTACAGCACTTTCCGAGGGGTTTACAAGTGCCAGCATATGGCCCCCAACAATCTGGGTCTTCATTTCACTGATCTTGAAGAATGGAAGGATGAGTCAAGCTTGAACTCAGGATTGAACTCCTGGCTGTGGGCAGAGTTTGCAATACTGCATTCTAACCACTGGGCCACCATTGTTTTACAATATGGGTAATATCTATTGACTTGCCTCCCTCTGGAACCTTTCTAATGTAAGCTTCCTTTGCATTTGGTCTTGAAGCCAGGGATCAGCAGCATACTCATTCTTCAACAGGGAACTCCAACAGTTTCCAGCATCACGGTTGGTTTTTGTCAAGGTGATTCGTATCAATTTCTGATCCTCTTTTCAAACAAAAAAAACACTGGATTTATTCACCATTATTTGAAAGAAGAGGATGATTAGGTGGATACACTCAATTATAAGATCAAGAGTACACTGTTAGAAGACAGTTGAGGACAAATTATCATGGAGAAAATTTATGTGATCCCTAAAATTCAGCACTGATTTGATGGCATATTATCATAATAAATCTCATATTTTGAACTGTAAGGAAATACAACACAAATTTGTTTTCCAGAGTGAAGGGACATGGTCTAATGAATGATATTCCAACTGAGATTAATTTAATACAAGTGCTGGAGTATAGTCCTATTTTCCTTTACAGCTAAAAAAACGGACAGATACTTGTACTAATTATGATAAATTTCAGGTTGTTAGAAATCAGCAAGATGTTTCAGGAATTTCCAAGATGGTCATCGCAACATGGGGAAGAACTTTGCCATTCTCCCGTGTTCTGAATGCAATGTAGCTTTTGAGTAACCTTCAAACTTTCTAAGTTAGGAGGTCCATAAAAACAGGTTTTTTTTTTCATATACTGGATTAATAAAATATTAATCACAGCGTTCTGTTGATCTTTGTATAATTTATGAACATCATGGGTATGAACCTTCCCTATTTCTCCCATCTATCCATGTTCTGACATTACAGTAAATCTTTCAAGACTTTAAAGAGATCAGTGTTGTCTTGTCACATTCCCGTACATCTTTTTCTTCAATGGTTCAATCAAATTAGAAAACATTTGAATATATCTTAACTCAAGATAGCTGAAGTATTTATCTAAATGGAAACCAGCAGACTCATTTTTCGTGACCCAACAAATGCGCGCACGACAAAAGCGCGGCAACGAAACCACAGCGATAACACTGCGATGTCATAAACGCTCCCACAACAACGTGCCGACAAAACTGCGCCCACAAAAGCGCGATTTAAGTTAAGGGTTAGGGTTAGGGTTAGGTTCAGGGTTAGGTTTAGGGTTATTAGGTTGTTATTAGTTGTTTGTTGAAGGCGCTCTTTTGTCGGCGTGCTTTTGCGTGCATCGGCGCAATTTCGACCTTGCGGTTTTCTCTCTGCGGTTTTGTCGAGCGCGCATTTCTCGGTGAACTCTCATTTTTACCTCCACTTCTATTAACAAATCAGAATATGGGAATGATAATTTATGCAGGTCTCTGTAGGTTTCTCTTAAGAAGCTTTCGTTTTATTTTAAAAAGTTGAGAAAAGGAAAACAATGATGTTATCCATTCAGTCGTGTCTGACTCTTGCAGATTCCATGGACCAGATCTCTATTTTCTATGTTCTGGTTGGTATCAGCTTTGATGGTATCTAATCACCATGTTCTTTGGCGGCTTGCTTTGCTTTATCACTAACTCTTCCCAGCATAATTGCTTTCGCTAGCGAATTCCTTCACTTGACATGGGCAAAATAAGTGAGAAACAAATTTGTGATTTTGCCAAAAGGGAAAAATGGTTGCAAAATCACATCTCCCATGTCCTTACAAAACAATAGCATACATATACCATGTGGTGTTTTTTTTTAAAAAAAAAGATAACAAAAAATCCAAGCTAGAAAAAGGAAAGTTTACAATGAAACTAAATTGTTGTGTAAAGTTTTCTGAAGCACAGATCTTACCTAGTGTCCAGGTCGCTTCATCAGCTATTGTAGAGTCAAATAGATTACCCTGGAAAACAAAAATAAAAATATAGGAGCCCAGTTTCAAAGCAAGTATTATAGATTTCTAATATTTGAATGTCAAATTGGTAACAAAAATACTAGTTTTGCATACAATTTTGTAAACTTTGCTGAATAAATATTAGATTTAGTAGATCATCAAAAAGGTTGCTTAACAGTACAATTATAGCATAAAAGAAGGACACATTTTTAATAGATTTGGCTATATTAATTGAGGGCTTGAAGATTCTAATGTATAAAAATTTAAAGCTTAATTATGACCATTTGTTTTTCTTTCATTTGAACTCTATCCTGATAAAATGGAAAGATTTAATTCCAAATTAGATCCCTTTTGGAAAGGAGAAATGATTAAGTTGTCAACTGTTTAGTGACACCTAAGGTGACAGACATGTTTTTCATTCCGAAGCCATAATTCCAAAGATAGGGAATGAATCAGCATACATGACTGTAGTCTGGGTGCTTGGAAATGTGTTTACATTTACGATCAGTTTCCAAGTGCCCCACAATTGTAGGATCACCATTTGCAATTGTCTCTACTGGTTTTCCCAGAAATTCATTGGGGAAGCCAGCAGGGAAGGTTACATACAATATGCAGACGCCTGTCAAGAGGACTCTCACTTATTTCTGGGCTGGATGAAAGGACTTCCTTCTGAGGAATTTCAACTTTGTGCCTGCTTGAATTGCAGCAGGCAAGATTTTCAGCTCCTGAGTTGAGAACCAACAGTGCACAGTGTCCCCTTACTTGAGTGATGAGAATCTTTCTGAATTTTGGCAGGGAGGAATTTCATCTCATAAGCAGAAAGAGACTTGTTTGTAGTCTATGCAAGGCTTCCCCCAATCCCAAAGCAGACCTGTTCACTACCTCATACTATATATCCGTGATGGCGAACCTATGGCATGCGTGCCCGAAGTGGAACATGGAGCCATGTCACCTGGTACGTGTGGCGTCAGCCATTCCTCTTCCAGGTTTCTGGTGTGCATGCGCACACGATGATCAGCTGGCCTTTGTGCATGCAGCAGTGCCAGAAACTGGAAGAGCTAGTCTTCCATTTTCCTGCATGAGCATGTGTGCCAGCCAGCTGATCATCGCAAGCGCATGCACACCAGTAACTGGAAGACTAGCTGGCCAGTGTGCATGTGCACACTGGAAACCAGAAGTTCATTTTGGGCATGCACATGTGCCCTGGCCAGCTCCTCTTCCAGGTTGTGGGCCAGATGAGTGTGCACGCTCCCTTTTCGGCACTCAGTGGGATTGTGGTCAACTGAGCAAAGCATTCATATGATGTCTTAACAACTGCCTTACTCAATGCCTGAGATGCCAATCCCAACTGCGGTCATAAACCGAGGACTAACTGTTAGCACAAATGTTACATTTTATTCAGCTTGTCAAGGCAGACTGGCATCTAAAAAGATTATACAACATAAATATTATTTATTCTTCTAACTGTATTCCTGGCTTTACTGTTGGTTTTGCTCATCAATGGTAGACTAGAAATCTGAATTGTCTAAGATGGGAGATAGATAGGAGACTAAGCTTTTACATGCAGTGCTCAAGATGAGTGGGGTAATTAAACCAGAATTCTACATATAACCTGTTTACTTATTTTTTTTTCTTTTACTAATCAATGTGACCGGTGACAAGGTTCCCTTGATATGGTCCCTGCAATTTTCTTGGCAAGGTTTTCAGAAATGGCTTGTCATTGCCTGCTTTCTAAGGCTGAGGGTGAGGTTCAAAGTCTGGCTTCATGCTTAAGGCAGCACTAGAACTCCCAGACTCCTGGTTTCTAGGGGAAATGATAAAAGGACTATAAAAGCGATTTGTTGGCAAATCACTTCTGACATCGTGGCAACAAAACTGCAGGACATTATCCGGGCAGTCACCAGGAGTCAAGATTGACTCGAAGACACACACACACACACATCCCTCGCTCCGTCAAAAACGCTTAGCATAGTAGAAACATTAAGCAAAACTCAATGCGAGACCACGCAGCAATGAATCTGCGCCACGCCCTCCCATCTCACATCATGAGGGCTAAACCGAAGTAGCATGGAAGGACATGCTCTCTCTTCTGTTTTGCAGAGATACCTTGAGCACCTCCTTCCCCGCTACGGTCAAAGCCAAGTGCCGGCTCTTCAGGCTGCATTCCACGTCCCGCGCGCGGGTCCCTTGCGGCACGTTCACCTCGACGAAGACCTCTTCCATGGTTTGGTACCAGCGTCCCCAGGGAGTGGCGCAGGGCACGAGCCCGCTCCGCTCTTCGAACGGCGCAGACATCTACTTGGCCGCTCAAGTCTGGGGGGAAAAAGACGCATGCGCCTTTGCCCGGCTGCCGCTCGTCCGATCCGCTGCGCCTTGCCTTCGGAACTATTCCGGTAGAAACCACCGGGAGCGAAGCCAAGCGTGCCAGACTTCCGCCAGCTTCCTACAACATCGCCCATAGATCCAGAACCGTAGAGTGCGCGGTTATAACATTTCACAACTACCGGTAATCACAGCACAATCTGCCCTTTTGTGTGAAAACAGCTGGTTCAAGTTTCTAGCTGTTTTCTCTCGTATTAATGAAAAACCTTTAAGTCAAGCAATACGACAACCTGTCAAGAACTACTGAGAGACAATAGGGGGAAACGACACTGAGAAAGCCCTATTGCTATCCGCTACATTTGGTCAATTTGTTTGCCCACTGCTAGTAAAAAGAAACATGCGTAGTTACACGATCCGCTTTAAAAATCACAGATAATTTTGCTGTTCACTCAGAATGTCAATATTTTGCGTGAAGAAAGGGTTAAGAAACAAGGCTTCCGTACTATAATCACGTCCGTTGCTCTTGATCGAGAGATGCTTTTGGAGTTCAATTCCCAAAATCATTGATTGGCCAACAGATTATGAGAGTCCAAAAAGGATTGATCTGGAATTAAAAAGATGCCAGGCTGGGGAAGCTTGCTAAATATATCCACAATCTAGTTGACGTGTTGAAACTGCATTCTATGTGCACAGTATAAAATGTATTTCCATTTGACAACATACAATGTTGTTGTCGTTTTTTTGAAAACGGGTCAGGCTGTGAATTTATCCTTAAGAAAAGTCTAAAGTAGGTTAAATATTCATTTTACTTTACAATCTCAAACTGTCAATCATTTATGTTCACATTTCATTGCACTCAGTTTGGGAGTCTAAAATCATATCGCCTCATCCATGCCTAGCTTCGCAATCTTTATTATTATATTCTATTACCTATTAAATCTATTACCTAATTATCTTCCGCCCACCTACAGCGCATGCTCCACCGTGGAGCCCTGATTTGTTGACCAACTGGTCGGTCGAATTCTCCAATTGGCTGATTCGGGCGTTCTTAAAGCGGGCGGGATTTTGTTCAGTTTTTGAATTTGTTCTGTGCGTTCTGGCTGTAGGAAGTTGCGGGCTGGCTATGTCTTTTCCGAAGGCTCCGATCAAGCGCTTCAATGAGGCATTAAGTAAGTGAATTGGTGCTGGGTCACGCTGGGTTTGTTTTGTTTTTCAAGAGGCTCTGGTTGCCCTTCCGAAGGAAAAGATCTTTGAAAATATCTTTTTCGAGCATGATGGAAAATATGCCCCATAACGTTTTATACCTCTCCTTCCGCCTTACTTTGCTGCACTTCTGTGCAACCTTTTATCTCCAAAATAATGGTAAATTGTAAGAAGTTCCGTTCTTGAGATATTTAGGGTATCATTATATCAGCATTTCCTTCCTCTATCGTGTAATAAAACAGCCTTACCCAATCCAGAACTTTCCTAATGAAGTGGATTATAATTCCCATTATCGCCAGCCAAAATTACCATTGGCTTGCAGAGTAAAGCATTGTTGGAGAAAAACAATCTTGGAATTGCTTGGCATAATGCACTAGGATAGTGCTATGATCAATGTAAGTAGGTGAAAAGATTGAAAAAGGAGGTGCCTGCTTATCCCATGATAAATCACATAAAATTTTTAAAAACTTCCATTTAGCGTTATATTTTCACCGTGAACTATTGCAAACCTCACAAAAAAGGTAGAGATCAAACAGATCATTTATTTGCTGGTAGGTCAGAATTAAAAAAACAACAACATTTAAATAGGAGACTTTAGTGCATCCAGCTTTAGAAGTCATGCAAGGTAAAAGGTAGTCTCTTTTGAGCTGAATTTAACTCCTAATAATTTCATGGCAACTCTTTATAAGTGGTTGGTTATTGCATTCTGGATTTTTTAAAAAAAATCTGGGCTTTGATTTTCTTTGAAGTTTCCTACTCAGGTTGTAACCAGACATAACCCTGATTAGTTCAAGCCAAGCCAAGGTCAGAGCTAGATAATAGGGAGTTTCCTGTTGCTTTAATATCACAAATCCAATGCAATCCTTGGCAGTTGTACAAACACATTCCAGAAGCCTGGAATGCACCATTTATGATGAGTGGATTTCATTACCCAAAATTCCCCATCCAGCCCAGAACGTTGAGAATTGAAATTCACTCATCTTAAACTTGCTAAGATTGAGAAAGACTTCTTTAGAGGTGCCCCCAAATCAAGAATTTCTTTGAAATTCTGTGACAAAAATTTCAAATAGTATTCTTTTCAAGTATGCCATGGTAGATCATGCAAAAGGATGGTATATTCTTTAAAATAAGTGCTAATTGTATCAAGGTCTGAAGTTATATTTTTTTGGAACAGATACAATTTATCTTCTCTCCCTGTGATGGGGGCATTTTATTAAGAGTTCATAAATATTCAAAGGTACCTCATGAAAACAAGGAAAAAAAAACCCACAAAATATACACAAATTTAAGTTAAATATAATCATTCTAATAGATTATTTTTAAAAAAAGAAATTAAATGTATTGTAACTGGTGCTCTGACTTTGATTAATATCTGTCTCCTACCCACATCTCTAGCTTGTGCCCCACCACCTGGCTCTTACGATATCAAAAATTCAGACCCATCAAAAGGACCTGTGTCCTTTGAAAAGTCTGAACGATTCAAGATGGGTAAGTAATTGGGTTATGAATGGCAGTGGCTTTTGCAAAGTTTCTTCATCAGCTTTTTACTTATATGTACAGTTGCTTGTTTGTGTCTGGAGATCGTCTGTTTCTAATTTACTTTGCAGTTTGATCATGTGTAGCAGCTGAATGTTGAATAACACCTTATTCACTGGAGTATCTTCCCTGATTTATCTCCTCTGTAATGACCCTTAGCAAACATAGCAGGATTTATTTCCTATAAAATTCTAGGTGCTAAGAATTAAACAGTGAGTAGCAAACTCAGGCTCAATGCAGTGTCTAACTTGATCAATTGGCAATCTTACTCAAGGTTGTTGTTACTTAAGGTCAAGAAATAAACAGGTTAATCCACAGTTAATTAGCAACTTGACAGAGATAATATGAAAACAACAAAATTCAGAATGCACTATGTAGCAGTACTGTGAGTATTTTTTTTAAAAAAACAACATACTGGGCATTTATTTTTTTAATTTAAAATTGCTGAAGTGATGCTAAATTGTATTAACGATGTGTCCTATACAAATTGGATTTTAATCAAATGTTTAAATAGTTGTTTATGTTTGACAATTCTACTTTTAAATAAGGTAGTCCTTAACTTAACAATAGTTCATTTAGTGACCATTTGAGTTACAACGACACTGGAAAAAAATGACGTATGACCATTTTTCACATTTATGGCTTTTGCAGCATCGCTATGGTCGCATGATCAAAGTTCAGCCTCTTGGCAGCTGACCCATATTTATGACAATTCCAGCTCATGTGATCACCTTTTCCATTCTTCTGACAAGCAAATTCAATGGGGAAGTCAGTTAACAACCATGTTAATAATTTAATACCTGTAGTGATTCACTTAGCAACTGTGGCAATAAAGATCATAAAATGAGGCAAAACTCACATAACAAATCTCTCACTTAACATCAGAAATTTTGAGCTCAATTGTGGTTGTAAGTTGAGGACCACCTGCATACAGAAAAAAAAATCATTTTACTGTAACTGTATTCAATTGATCTTAGTTTACTAAACCAAATCTTGCAAAAATGTGTATGTGTTGTCCTGCCTAATTCCAACAAAAAGAGCAGAAGTGGTGCAGTGGTTAGAGTCCTGCAGGCTAATTCAGCTGTCTGTTAGCTGCAGTTCAACAGTTCAAATCTCCATGGTTCAAGGTTGACTTAGCTTCCGAGGTCAGTAAAATGAGGACCCAATTGTTGGGGGCAATATTTTGACTTTGTAAACTGTTTAGAAAGGGGTGTAAAAGCACTATGAAGTGGTATATAAGTCTAAGTGCCATTGCTATTTTTATTCTGCCAGTTCATATTTAACATGACTTTGTTAAAACAAAGCAGCCCCTTTGCTCTTTTTAGCTGGACGCCTCTAAATAGCTTAATCAAATGAAATCCTATATTTACTGGAATTATGCATTTAACAAGTTAATATTTCTCTTTGAGAGTCATATTAATGTCATTATAAAACTGTAAACATACTTACATTTGGCATGTAAGCTTTCATGGAGTGTAGAATTGGGGAAAATGATGATGTTATTTTTTGAAATGACATCATTGCTACCATTGATTTGGAACATTTGTAAGTCAAATAGATAATGTGCCTGATTTTCTATTTCAAGCTTTCTGTATAGTGTCTCTATTTTCTAGTGTTTCAGTGTTGTTAATAGCTTTGGAATATATTTGGGGGAAACTACACACTTTAGGATGGAAAATAAAACCTCTTATTTTATATTTTTGTAGAAGATGTAGGAGACCAGCCAAATCCAAGCAACATGAAACCCATTCCTTCCCCAGCAACTAAAAGAAAACTTCCATCTCTCGGTTCAAGAGTAAGAGTCATTCTTTTATATTCCATTAGCATTATTTTGTAGGGAGTGAAATATATTTTTTTCTAATTAGGAGTTTTTTTTAAATTTACAGTAGAATATACTGTTAAGCAAACTGTTAGCCATATTAAAGGAGACAGAATTTGGCATTGTAATAGTTATGACAATGACAATTGTTTTATGGGGTGGGGTTTCCAACCCCACATATTAAACTGGATAATTTAAAATTTGCTAAACTGATTTTTCAAAGTATTTTCACAAAATGTCATTAAAGATGCATAACTATATGCAGGGTATGATTTCCCAGCAGTTGGTGTGTTTCTCAGCTGTGTGGCAATTCATGCTGCATTTATACTTTTAAATGTTGTTTTCATAAAAAGTGAAAGCAAAATCTCATTTCTAACTTTCAGTAACTTTAGGAAGCAAACTTGCAAAGTTTTAATTTTAGTTTTTATATTTCTTGAATTTAAAGCCAAAAAGCATGGGAATAAAGTCTGACAAGAGTCTGATTTCCATTAAAGAATTGAAAAAACAAAAAGAGCTGGAAAAGGAGGTATGAATCAACATTATTTTAAATCTGATGTAGAGTCAACACAGGAGTTGATAATACATCTTAATAAGCTAGCTGTATAAAGTGGGCTTAAAGTTTTTCGTCTTAACTATATGCTTTTATCTTGTATGTCAGACATTCTTAAACTGTTGACTCAATTACCTGTTTTTCCTGTTTTGAACAATGTCATCACTCCCACAAAAAGACGAACTCTGTTATACCAATAAAGGAGGATATTTGCAGCTTAGGGTTGAAATGAAGGGGTCCTTTGTGTTCTCTGAACTTGCTTGTTTTCTTGCAGATGTTTCATTACCCAAGCTAGGTAACATCAGTGCTAGTAAACAGTGTGGTTTATTATCAGTTTATATTTTAGTGGCTTGCCCTGTCAGTGTTGATGGGAATGATCTTAGAGTTTCTTTGGTTAGGCTGTTTAATGTTGGTTTCTTGATTGGGGTACTGTTTATTTGATTGTTGGTCTCATGTGGAATTAATCTTTGCTGGTCTGGGTGCTGATTGCTGGTGAAGAGGTGCTTTGGTCTTTTTGTTCCCTTTTTGGCTGGTTGGTTGTCTCTTGCATACTCTATAGACGTTAATGTCTATGTTGTCTATTGATGGCTATATAAACTGACAGTAAACTGCACTCCTTACTAGCACTGATGATGTTGCCTAGTTTGGGTAATAAAACATCTGCAAGAAAACGAGCAAGCTCAGAGAGCACCAAGGACCCTTCAACTCTTGCTTTACACGTGTCTTAGCTGCAGTTCTAAACTGAATCCACAACTCACAGACAATGACAAATTATTTCATTACCCTCGTGATATTTCTAAATTACCCTTGAGGCTCTTTACCTCCAGTTTATGAACCAGTGTTGTATGTTGACCAGAGATGTTATGAGTTGAGTTGCCTACAAATTTAATAAACAAAAAAAAAGTATCAGTAAAATTCCATATTGTTTTCAGATATTTGTGGAGTCTGATTGTTAGTCTTTATTAAACTAGCCCCTAAAGAGAATGTTATAAATATTTTAATTTACATTTTAAATTGTAGGAGTGCATTAATTACTTTCTCTTGTTTTATTTAACCTGTATTTTGTGATTTAAATATGCTATCTTGAAATTATTCAGAGGCGCATATTACAAATAAATATACAGTTGCTTCTTTCAATGAACATGTAAGGAATAGAATCTTTCAGTCCAGTGGTTTTATATTAGCAATACATTCTTGTGCCTTTTGCCAAACTGTATAAAGAGATGGACTTGCTTTCTATCTAATGTTTCAGTTAATTTCATCCTGTTGAGTAGATTCGGATACTAATTGGAATACGTGCCCAGCAAGATAAAAGATTGCAAGCCCTGGAGGAACATCTTGCCAAGTCTGAATCAAATCTGTCTGCTGCAATTCGGGAGAAAAATACCCTTTTAGCAAATATTGCTTCTCTGGAAAAACAGCTTTTGGAGTTGAGGAAAAGCAATGACTTGCTCAAAACAAAGGTGCATATCGATAGTTCTCTTTAAAGGCATTAGAATACTTTTTTTGGGGAGTGGGGTAATGCTGGGCTCCTGCATTTATAGTTAGAAGATAAAATGTAACGTAGTATAGATATGTAATGGTCTGTATTCTGTGAATATAGATGTTTTATACAGGTAACCCTTGCTTAACAACTGCCCAGTTTAGTTACCATTTAAAGTTACAATTGTGTTATAAAAGTAACAACCATTCCTTGCACTTATGACTGTCACAGTTTCCCTGTGGTTATGCAGTCAACTTTGCTTATCATCACAGTGTCCTGCAGTCACATGATTATCATTTGTGAGCTTTGCAGTCAAATTTCCAACAAGCAGAGTCAACGAAGAAGTGTAAAATCACAAATTGCAGTGATATGTCTCAATTGTTGTGGCGGGTTTGCTTAACAACCAGAGTGAATGTGAGGTCATCAGTTTGTTATGGTCAAATAACGTCTCACTTAATTTTCCAATGGAGTTGTTAGTTCCAATTGTGGTTGTTAAGCGGAACCTGCACGCTTAAAACACACATGTGAAAGTCATTTCTTCTACAAGAGTATTGTAATAATGCTGTGTGGAAAACTTATGCATGTTTGTAGAAATTCATATTAAGTGTCATGAAAGAGGATTTGTTTTCAAGACCACAGTTAGAATACTTCATCCAGTTTTGGTCATCAGAATATACAAAAGATGTTGAGACTCTGGAAAAAAGAGTGCAGAGAAGAGCAACAAAAATGATTAGGGGACTGGATGCTAAAGCATGAAAAATGGTTGAAGGAATTGGGTATATCTAGTTTAATGAAAAAAGAACTCTGGATGTTCTGATAGCAATGTTCCAATATTTGAAGGGCAACCCAAGGAGAGGCAGCCCCTCGTCTATTTTCCAAAGCACCTGAAGACAGGGCAAGAAGAATGGGTGGAAACTAATCAAGGAGAGAACATCCTAGAACTAAGGAGAGATTTCCTGACAGAACAATTAATGGAACGAGTTGCCTCCAGAAGTTGTGGGTGCTGTAACACTGGAGATTTTTAAGAAGGGATTGGACAACCATTTATCTGAAATGGTATAGGTTAGCGATGGCAAACCTTTTTTGGCTGCCATGCCAAAAGTGGGCGGGGGGAAGCATAGGGGGCTCCTGCACCGGCATGCCACACCCATAATGCTATGCAGTGACTCCCCCAGCACGGCGCATGCACGGGATCAGCAAACCCATCCCCGCTTTTGCTGCAGTTTTTTCGCTTCCTCAGGCTCCAGAAGCTTTTTAGGAGCCTGGGGAGGGAGAAAAGAAGGCCGAAGATAGCTGGCCAGCTCACAGGGCATCACCTTGTGTGCCCTGACAAATGGCTCCACGTGCCACCTGTGGCACGCGTGCCATAGGTTTGCTATCACGGGTATAGGTTTTCCTGCTTGAGGACTGGAGCATAAGACTCCAAGGTCCCTTCCAACTCTAGTATTCTGTTATTTGGTAGCTCATCAGTTATCACAGATTTGGATGAGATACATTTTTCTCATCCTTCATAAGTTTTGAGGTGACCAAGGAATTTGGAGGACTGCCTTCTTTCTTTTTCATGCCACAACGTCTATAGCAATCTGGAGTTTTCATAGCTTTCTGTAACTCTAAAAGGAAGGAGCGTGAATGAACTCCTCCTATTGAAATTTGTTTCAGACTGCAGGCAACTAGGGAGACTTCAAGGTGGCGGAGAAATTCAGAGCAGAAAACATAATCGATTGAGGTATCTGCCACTCCCAGCAATTCAGTTAAAAAAAACTAAGAAATCAGAAATAATTTTTTTTTACAAGTATCACAAGATAGTATGTTAGATCTATAGTTTTCACTAAAGAATATGAGTTAAAATTATTACTAGTAATGTTATTTTATTTTTCATACCTTTTCGTGGCTTAAAGAAAGTTTAGGACAGTCATAGTTCCTCTTATAATATGTCACTGTTTGTTGATGCAATTTTAGATGGTTCCTGTTAAAAATGTAGACATGGAAATTAAACTAAATGTGGTCCAAGGAACTGTGGAGGAAAAACTAGCCCAGCCCAAAGAATTGTAAGTTATCTTATAAATTATCATGTACCAGCTATTTTTATTAACTTTGATGAAATGTACTTTGGTAAGAACATATTTTGGGTTTAGTATCCTCAATATGCTATTGGTTCCCAGCTTCCTCTCTGTCTGAGTTGGATGTGAGAAACTACTGAGCTACTGAATCTGGCTGGAGGCTGTTGGGGTCTGGATGGGGAGGAACAGACCAGCTCAATCCTGACAAAGGTGTTAATCAAATACAAGTATACTTTTTTGCTAGCTTGGAATATATTCTGTCCTTTTTCTAAAATTAATATTCTGATCAAACTTTATTTCAGAACAGAAACAGAGAGGCCAGCAGAAGAGAAATATGATTTGGAGAAACACCTGGAATGTATTGTAGAACTTGGGTAAGTCAAGCATACATATGCAATCCTAATTTTAGACAAGCCATGTTGTACAAAAATTATGAGGCTTGTTCTCTATCTGCTAATAGAAGTATATTTAAATATTTGTGTATCTAGACATGTTAAATGAATGAAAATTATAGATAAGCACATTGCTCACAAACCCCAATTTTCTCAAGCTACAGTTGTATATGTGATGGATGAATCTCCAGTTCTCAAAATGGCTATCCTAACATTACTAATATGGTGTATGGGACCATGGGGGATTTAGCAAATATTATTAATTAATATTGGTGACTGGCAATAAATCCTTGATAGCTAAGTGTTTAATTTTAAACTTGTATAGTGAGAAGAGATTAAATTGATATTGCTAGATATGCATGTAATAAAATAGGCATGCATTCACATTTCCCCCTTCAAAGGAATAATTTATGGAAGGCTATATGTATCTTGAACACCTCAAGATCAGCAGAAAAATAAACTGATTGAAGTAACTATTTTAGTTCTTTGTTCCTCAAAGTGAGTTCTGCTGAAATTAAGAACAGAAAACCTGTCCATCCATTTAACCATCTGTCTTTACTCATTATGGGAATTGTCAAATATGTCAATGTTTTCACATGAAATCTTTTAAATCTTTTAGATTTCAACCTGCGAAACACTAAATTCAAACTAAGATCAGATAGCATCTCTGATTTGAGCATTTAACTTACCTTTGAACAATTAATTTTCATGCTTCTGAAATTGTTTTGTGATGCCACTCGTCTTAGTGTGTACAATGCAACTGAAGAATCTGAAAGTATTGGCTGGGAACCAGTGGTGGGTTTCAAAAATTTTTGGAACCTCTTCTGTAGGTATGGCCTGCTTTCCAGGTCCACTGGTGGAACCTCTTCTAACCAGTTTGGTAGATTTGACGAACCAGTTCTACCGAACTGGTGCGAACCGGTAGGAACCCACCTCTGCTGGGAACAGATATAATTTTCAACTGGAAGCAAAAAGATTGTGTGATATAGAAGATACTGTGAAGATACTGTGGTTTATCTTCAGTGGTTATATATGACTACTACTGCTTGACTACTTTTTGGAAGAGGTTACTTTAAAAGAAGTTTACAATAAATAAGACCCCCCCCCCAATTAATTTGTATATTATACAGAAGAAAATGAGCTGGAATAAACTTATTTCACTAAATTATAGTAAAATATAATGAGAAAACTAGAGTATTTTTTCTTTCTTTCCAACAGTAATGTTACAGAAGAAGTTGATAAATACAAGCTGCATATTGTCCAACTACAGGAAATAATAGAATCTAAAAACAAGGCCCTTGAAACATTGGAAAGTACTCTTCATCTGAAAGAAACTATGCTGTCTTCACAAACTGAAGAACTGAATGGAAAGTGCAAAGTACTTGAGGAGCAGAAAGGTAACTGCAAAAATATAGTTTGCATGCATATTACTGTTCAACAAAATAAACCATTTGTTAGGATTTAGAATCTATTTCTAAGCTTGGCTGCGAAATATTTTCTTTCTTCCCATCATGACAAATGAAAATCAAAATGGCCTTATTATTAGATGAAAGGATTGCTAGATAGAAATGTCTGATCCCCAGGCAAATTACTACCTTGAGGGCAATACTTTTCTGCTTTAACTGGATTGCACACTAATATAGATTATAGCAGGAATATATGTCAGAAGATTTGTTTTAGTGCTGACTTCAGAGTTGCTTCATCCCAACTCCCACAGTGCAGTGGGCTGGTTTCTATGTTAATTGGAACATTAGAAAGGGATTTAAGGAAAATGTGTTTACTTGTGCTTTTGGAATATATTAAGCAACATATAGTTAGGTGCTTAAAGTACTATTCAACAATATTGAAAAGTTGTAACATGAGCTTTTATCATGTTACAGTAGTTAATGAAATGGTTTTTATATTTATTTATTAAGGGAATCAGATCATCAGTTTTCTAAGACTAAAGATGGAACCCATTAGCCTTGTTATACCTTGATTACTAAATATTTGTCCTTTCTATTGGCTCTGTTTAGCATCACATAAAACTTTCTTCTACCTGCATCTTTCCATAATAGGCTAGGACAGTGTTTCTCAACTGGCATCTTTATAACTCATGGACTTCAACTCCCAGAATTCCAGCTTTGCTTGAATGATAGGAAGTGTCCCTGGCTGGGAAATTCTTGGAACTAAGTCCATGCATCTTAAAGTTGCCACGGTTGAGAAATACTGGGTTAGGAAAATTTGGAGGTTAAGAAGAAAAGGAAGTTTACATTGATATTCCAGGTGGAACTATTGGAAGCTCCATGCATATAATCTCTGCTATAATCAGGGCATTGCTAAATCAGGGCAGAGCTAGGTGCTTTGTGCAAACCTAAGTTATATATTCTGTATACAACAGAAAAAATTGGCCAAGAAGTTGTGCCAAGAAATGTACTCTTTTTGCCTTTAATAACCTGATATACAAATTTAGAGAGTGCTCTAAAAAGTTTTAATGGATCCCAGCAGCTTGAATAGAAAATGTTCAATCATTTACTTGGATTTTTAAAGAAAAAAATATTTAAAAACCCACTCAGAAATCCCCTTTGCTCTGTCAGTTGCATTTCTAAGAAATAATTCAGTTTTGAGAACTTCTAAGTTGTCCAAATAGTATTCAATGGGCTCTAATAGTATGTTATTATGAAATAGTTTATGGGGAGAAACCTAAGCTATCAGATTTTCCTGTAATAGTAAAAATAATCAATGTAAAAAATATATGAAAATGTCTATATATATGAGTTCTTAAGTAAAAAGCAAAATTCTCATTTAGAGAAATGCGTCCATGAATATGAAGAAAAGGAGCAAGTTATAAATGCTGAGATAAAATGCTTAAAAGAAAAACTTTCTATAGAAGAACAGAAAAACCAAAAACAAAAGAAGATTTTTAAGGTAAAAAAAAGATCAAGATAACTAAAGGTTTGTTGTGTTCGTTTATAAGTGTGTAAAATTCAGGATGTATTGAGCACCCTCTGTGTGTTGCTGAAAACTATATGTTATTCCATATAGTTTTCTATCTGGAAGAAGGAGTCCATATTTCCCATGACTTCTGGCTCTCTCAGTGGAATTCAGTGCCATCAGATATGGTATCTGGACCCTGCAAGGATCAGTGCAAGTCATTGTTTTACAATGGTTCTGCTGCTATCTGAATAGATGATGCCATTCTTTAGTTGATCCTCTCTACCACATGAACCTTGGCTCTAGATTCGAGCTGTTTAATATCTACATGAGATTTTTGAGAGATTATCTGTCAGTTTGGGGTGTATAATAATCACAATAGCAGTGATGACACTTAATTATACATTTGGAAATGGCATAGATATTCTGGTCAAATGTCTAGAGGCTATGAGGGGCCAAATAGGTCAAAACAAGCTAATTCCTGGAAGATGGAATTATTACTTGTGGGTGATGATTGAAATTTGATGCCACCCTTTAGCAGTGATGGCGAACTATTTCGGCACCAAATGGGGCCGTGCTCCGGAAAAGCTGAACTTCCGGGTTCTGGCGCGCATGCCCACCCAACAATCAGCTAGCCGGTGTACATGCACAGGCTGGTTTTTGGCACTGCCACGTGCACGAAGGGATCACACTCCAGGAAAAACGAACTTCTGGATTCTATCGTGCATGTGCACCCAACAATCGGCTGGCACGCATGCACAGGCTGGTTTTTGGCACTGCCGTGCATGCAAAGGACAGCTGATAGTTGTGCGCACATGCCAAAAACCCAGAAGACAAACAGGCAACATGGTTTCGCATGCCACTTTGGGCACGTATGCCATATGTTCACCATCACGGCCGTATAATAATACCTTGACCTTGCGATTTTGGAAGACAACTCTATCTGCTTGCATTTCACATGATGATGCATAGTGTTATTATTTTCTTCTATATAAAATTATAATTATATTAAGTAGGATAGCAGAGAAATGCTGTTATAACTGTAAATAAATAAATAAATGGAAGCCTGAGCAAATTGTCACATGTGAAGGTTACAAGTCTTAAATATTATATTTTTCAAGTGGAGGGAAAACTTATTGTTAACGGTCATATTTTATTTGTATTTTTGTTGACACCCACTTCAGGAAACTTCAGATGATATGAATCAGAAGTTACTCAAATTCCAAGAGGAGGTAGCTAAAGAGAGAGAGATACTAGAGACAGAATTGAAAGAAGCTATGGATGAGCTGGATAAATTGCACGCTAAAGAATCTAAAGTTGAGAAGCTTTTAAATCATTTGGAACAGGCTAATGAATCCCAAAATGAGGAGTTATCACAGCTGGAAACAAAACTGCAGAGGTTTGTAGAAAAGCAGGCTGCTATTGAAATTATCTGTGTCAATTAGCTAATAGGATTAAAGAATAGATTTATTTATTTGAAGCTTGTATTCTCAGATCTCTTCTGAATGTTCAAATCCTTTTGGAAAGAATTGGAGTATCTGCTAAGAAGGAATATAATTTTCCCACTGAAGAAGCAGAAGTATAGCTATGAACTAATGGATAATATCCTTCTCATAAATGGTAGACAATGTAGTGCATGGCTTGTGATCCCAGGTTTCTCTCCAGAGATGCCCAAAGTTTTTACCAAAATGTAAAGTTTTATATGGCAGGGAAATAAAATGAATAAATATGTGAGTAAGAAATAATCATGTTAACATTTTTGGTTTAAATTAAACAGGTTATTGAAAATTAAGGATGAGTCAAAAGATTTTGTATTGGCTTTTCTACCTTTAATCCTCCTATGTTACCCAAATGTTTCAAGCTATTTCTGGAGTTTCACAGATCTCCCATTCCTATCCATTTAAGTGTGAACTAATTAAATCAAACTTAAAGGAATAATCCTACTCCCTTATTCTATTCTATTCTATTCTATTCTATTAACTGTTTATTATTATTACTTTGTCTAGGAAAAGTGCAGAGTTGGAAGAAATGGCTGCATCACACAAGAATATCACTGAAAAGCTTCAAGAGGAATATAACCAGCTCCAGTTTAAATTTGGAGAGACCGCCACTGAATTTGAAAAGTATGTCAGTACCAGGATTGGAAGGGTCTTATTTGTTTGATATTGGGAACTCTTTCCATAGTCTGGACGTAGTCATCTGTTTCAGAGTAACTATATAGAAACAGAGGAATCAACAGCTTGTACTGTGTTTCTTTGCTTTAAGTAGCAAAGGCTCACTGAAGTGAACAAATTTCACTTAAAAATGAATAAGATGTATTGTTTCCCTTTCTCTTAGTACAAGAGAAAGACATACATGAGCTTTGGGATAACCCTTTGTATCTGGATGGTGGGTAAAAACTTAGCATAAAGATGATAGAGGTGCTAAGAGTACTATGCACAAGTCAAAAGAAATGTAAACTTAAAATCTTTCTTAGTTACAAAGTCTGCATGACTCAAGAGATTACATGCCTGAAACAAGACAAAGCTATTTTGGAGGAGAAATTAACTGAAATGAGTAGAACAGTCCAAAATGTGACTCATGCAATGCAAGAAGAACAGCATGCAAAAGAAGATTACATGAGGTATGGACAGTTGGGAAAATTTGCCGAGAAAATTTGACTACGAAGACTTGTACTTGGTGTTTTGTGGCATTTATAGAATCAGATAACTGAAAGAGATAGTATAGTTCATCAAGTCCAACAACTTTCTTTATATAGGAATTCAAATTAAAAGTGTCAGTGACAATTGGATACCCAATCTCCATTATGTATTCAGTGAAGAGAGGCCCACATTCCTATCTTCCTAACTGATTCTGTTGTCAAACTGCTATGACTATGATTGGAACTCCCCCCCCCCCCAATATTTGTGTTCTGGTTTCTGACTGCTTAGTATTATTTAGTTTCCATCAAAATTCTAGTTTGTAGAAAATTCTAATTTCTATCAAGTTTATTTTGGATTAGTTTAAGAAAGAATAAAATACTTAGAGAAGATTTTTCTGTATTGATTCAACCAGAAAGTTTGCAGGTTGAGTGGAAATTTTATAAAAATATGTATCTCCTTTCATCTCCAGCTCTGCAGTAGATGAATGTTATATTGCTGAATTAATATCTACAATGATTTCAATAGCAAAACATATAGATCAGCAGAAGAGTAGCAGATTTTAGACTGTAGGATTTGCTTTTATAGAAAGACAAATAAATAAAAACCCTAGGATTTATATCCAACATCCAGGGTGCATTATAAAAAGACACAACAAACATTTGGGATTTGTTTTGTCTATTAGTGTAGCTTTTTTCTGGAAAGATGTTTTCCAGTACTTGAGTTATATTAATTTTAGCAGTATAATTTAGACTTGGAATTTTTATTGTTTCTGATCTAGAGATCGACTTACCTTTTGCCATTTATGGCATAACATGTAGCACATTCTTTTTTTAGGCTAAAACTTTGCCTATTTCCAACCATACTTAAAATTACTGAGAATTTCTCATTTTTCTTCTCCCTTTAAGGACGCTTCTTGACAGTCAAACAAAAATAGCACTAAAAGATGCAGAAATAGACGAAATCAAGGAATTGAGCACTATGCAAATTGCTAACCTACAAGCCAAACTGGAGCAACAAAGTGAAGAACTGAACAAAAAACTTGAAATAGAAAGGTGAGCTTCAGCTGTCTTGTATGGGAATTTCAGATGAAAATACTTTGAGTCTTGGGGAGAAAAAGAATGAGTTCTGTTCACATTTTAAAAGAAATCACATTCTAGGCATCAGAGCAGCAGTGAGCAACCTGGGACACTTTGAGATGAATACCTGATTCCCCCCCCCCCATAAAGTTTAATATTATCAAAGTCCCTGCATTAAAAAATCATAAACTGATTTGAGAAGCTTTGGCATACAGAGAGAAATATAAATATATTAATTAAAGGAAAGTTATCATTTGCTGTCATCCTATTTCTAGAGAGTAGGGAAGAGGAGAGAATAAAGGGGATGTCAGAAAAAAAGGTAGAGGTAGAAGAAGAAAAAACCTTCAAAAGTGAAAATATTGTCTTATCCCATTGACATGCTGTGTTCCAAAAGAATGTGGTCCCAGAGAGAACGGCTGCCTGTATAAAGAGAGATATTTAGAAAACGTATCCAATATTTTTTATTTCTAGGAAAGCCATTAAAGAAACAATTGGAGCAGATTACAAAAAGAATATAAAAACTTGGCGTGCGCTCTATGAAGACCTGTCTAATAAAGTAAAACCTTTTCAGGTTAGTCCTTAATAAGCACTGATGAGTTTGGGCAGGTTTTGATAACTTATTACTTTGGAACTCCAACACCAACCTGGATTTTTGATTATGTCTTGGATGCTCCCATGCTTTTAATACTACAAATGTCCTGTATTGTTGGATGGCACTTGCAGTGAATTGGTTATTATGGTTCATTGCACAGTCAACTAGATGTTCAGTCTGGATTTGGCATTTTTATCCTATCCTATCAAATTTTTCCCAAGGACCTGGAATAGGCAGATGTTTGACAATGTTAAAGATATCATCACAGGATGTAAGCTGTTCCAAGTAAAGCTGCCTTTTGCAATTGATTGATGGTGATTTTGTGGTGACACTACCTTGAGCAGAGATACTTAACTGGTATTCCAGTTCTTTTGGGATTGTACTCAAAGAGCTTATTTACCACTGGTACTATCTTTGCTTTCTTTGGCACAGACATTCTCTTTCCATTTGAAGGTGTTTGTATTTTGTTATCTTCTCCAGTTGTTATTATTATTTAAACATAGGCATAGTGTGATGGTAGAAGACTTTCATCACAAACATGTGCTGAAGAGCAATTCTTCCTATATCATTGGTAATTGTACCATCTGGGGAGTGGGGGACCGTTCTGAAAGGTGAGAGGGGTAGCACAACTGAGAAAGAGATCACCTCATCCTAGTTTTATGGATTCTGTGAGTCAATCAGGGACATCAGTTGAGATTTGGTCATCATTATTCAACATCTATTTTACTTTGCATTTCAGCAACAGTTAGATGCATATGAGGCAGAGAAAAATGCCCTTCTAAATGAGCATGGTGCAACCCAAGAAGAACTGAACAAAATTAGTGATGCTTATGCTAAGTTGTTGGGCCATCAGAATCAGAAACAGAAGATCAAACATGTAATGAAACTGAAAGAAGAGAACACCCAACTAAAACAGGTCTGCTATTCCATGAAGGACACAGATTTTATGTTTATCTGTGATAGGGAGAGACAGAAATATCAAAGGATATGTAAATCACCAAGATGCCTCTGTATGTGTCTGTTAAGTGTTGGAGAAAACTCAAAATATGATGCCAAATTGATATATTTGTGAGTAAAGAACATCTGTTTAGCAATAGCACTTATTGACAGCATTTAGATTTACTCTGTAGTTTTACAATGTCAGCATATTGCCCCCAAAAATCTGATTCCTCATTTTATCGAACTTGGAAGGCTGTCAACTTTGAGCCCATCAGGACTGAATTCCAGACTGGGCAAAATTAGCCTGCAATACTACATTCTAACTATTGTGCTACCAGGTTCCTAATATATGATTTAATAACTATTTGTTAAACAGTTATGAAACAATCAAACATATGCTAAAGGTAGAGTTTCTGTCCATCCCCATCAATTAGCAGGGAGTAAAAGCCAATATTCATGGAACTTTATTGGTAATAAAACCCACAGTTGGTAGAAGTGAGTAGAAAAATGAGGATCAAGACAGCATCTAGTAACATTGGATGAAAAAACATGCCTCAAATTAATTATCAAACACTATGCAAAGGAAAACAGAAACAAAAAGAAGGGATAGGCAATTAATTGAATCAGGAAATTGAACAATTCATAATATATGCCTGAAACTGGATTGAGTTTGGGAGGGTGGAAGTGATAATCAAGAACCATGTCTCATGTAAATAAATACTATAATAGGACTAGACAAAATTTAGGCTGATAAAACAGACTTAAGAAAATAAAGCATAGTTTCAGCTTCAAACATAGTTAATTGCATGCATTCTTCTATGAATGTTTTTTTCTTTCTTCCCTAGATTTAGTTGATAAGAAAGAAAAACCTTTCGTTCTTTGAATTAAAGATTTAGCCACTCCTTTCTCCTATTATATGTGCCTTTCTTATAAATCTAAGCAAATACCTATTCTTGGCTTCTTGCTAACTGCAAAGTCCTTTGGGAGTGGGCGGCATACAAGACAAATAAATGAAATGAATGCAAAGTTTGCACAAACTGGCTCCAAAACATTTGGATTAGAACATGGCAGTTTTGATATGTGATGAGATATGACAAATGAAAGACACATGTCATGAGTGTTTTGAACCTCAAACAGTATTACTCAGCTTTTTGGTGGAATTGATCAGGGGTCATACATTGTCATGTTTGCAATATCTGAAATTTATTTTGCATTGGGATGTTTTCTTTTAGGACGTATTAAAGTTGCGTGTCCAAGTAGCAAAGGAAAAACAAGCAAAGGAAGACCTCCAAGATCAAATTAATGAAATTCAGGGTGTTAGACGGTTTGATCCTTCTAAAGCTTTTCAGCATCCTAGCAAGGAAAATGTTGCTCCCAAAACACCTTTTAAAGAAAGTGAGTACTTCTTTATTTATCTTCCATAAACATTAACAACTTAGCCCTGGGGAATTAGTTTGATGTATACATCAACCAGCAGAGTAGCTTTAATATGTTTATTCTTTGTATTTATTGTTTTACTGATGCTTAATTAACTAATTGGTGGCAGTAATTCCAGTTATTGAACACATCAGAAATGCAATGAATCTTTTGTAATTATAATAATTTCAATTAACTTATCTTATTTATTTAACAGATAACAGAAGCAAAAATCAAGCTATTCTACACTGATCAAGAACAACTTCACACTTGAGAGCTTCATCTTTCCAAGAAAGTATTGTCTACTGCCTTGTGTGCTTCAATCTATATTTCTACAATAGAAAGTTTTCTTTAACTATATATTTTAATAAAGCAAGTAATTAGTACTTTTAAATTATCTAAAATACAAATGGCCACAGCAATTCTAAAACTATCAATAGGGCACAATTATCAAACATTTAAGTGAAAGCCATAATTTTTGTAGCTGACTCAGTACACAAGACCTAAATAAAACCTCTTTAGATGCCTATACAGGGTATGTTACATAGTTAAACTTTTGACTTTTGTGCAGTATTTTAGAAATTGAAACAGTTGCTTCAATGATCATAAATAGCTCAGAGTTATTGAAGTTTTTAGCCTTTAAATGTGCAGCTCATAATTTCCTTTTTAAAAATATGCTAATTGATATTTTTGCTTCTAAATTGAACTATGCATGATTCTGATATTTAAAGATTATTTGTATTAGGTTACAATGGTAATTCGTTTTATTATTGGCTTATTTTATTAAAATAAATTTGAGACTCACAATCACTAGATGCTTTCCTGACTCATATTTTAATTTTAGGATATGTAACTATTATGTCCTTTAGTTTCCTATTTGTTATCTATGTCTTCTATAGACAGAACAAACTGGGAAGCCAAACAGCTTCCATCAGCAAAACAAGGCAATTTTTCCCCATCTTCAATTTGACTACCCCTGGGAAATTCTTTATTTTCACAATACTGATGGTGCTAAGTTTATTACTAACTTCACTTTGGAACTTAATGCATTTCCATAAGGACCCACAAGCAGCCTTTGAGGATCTCTCCAGGACTGGATGTGATATATGTTTTTAATATGTTGAAGGTTGAATTTCTTTGGATATGCAATCCATCGATCAATAAATTATACGGCCATCCATCTTACAAGAAGTGACTCTGGGCAGCAAATGAGAAAAAAACAGCATAAAAACAATAAATGTCAATAATGATAATAATTTCAAACTTGTAATGGCTTGTCTTCCAGATTTTACTGTGCAATTTCTGGAAGCTAGCTAATAACAAAGTAAATTTTATTTTGAGCTACAAAAATCTTGCCCGCAATCAGATTGCAACCTTGCTTTAACCGTTTCAAATAAGTGAAAGCTAAGGCCAGAAATTAGACAGCAATTTCACTTTCAATTGGATGTAAAAGAACTCGCCAGGTTCCTTTTTATCTGCGCATTAAAGCAACCTACTTTGAACTGGGTGGCAAGTTTGTGCATGTGGTTTTTTACGCATATTTTCCACGGCTTTTAGTACATGCCTATCACACGTTACCTCATTTTGCAAAGATTTCTGGGCTTGGAGAATAAAGTCAAGTCTGCCTTGCATACTAAACCAGTAGTATTGTGTTACACTGACTTAAATGCTTTGAGGCAAAGAACAAGAAGAAATTCAGTTCATGGGGAGGCGGGGTCAGGATGTTTTCATGGTTTTGGTTTTCTGTCCCCTGCAGCGCTAATATTTCCGGGATAGGAAAATGTACAAAGAGCGGCCCCTGGCTGTTTCTTTGGGGAGGGTTCTAAAACAGTCCAGTTCAGAAAGTTTATAAGCCCCCAAAGAAGCCAGCAAAGGTTTCGCGGAGACGGGAAAACTGGGTCGGGCTTGCCCTCCCCCCCCCCCCATAGCGCACGCCGTCCGCACGTCCGCAGTGAGGCGCTCCCTCAACCCCGCCTCCCGCGGAAGAAAGGACCAATCCGCGGCTCGCCTGGAGGAAAGGGGTGGGCTTTGGGCGACAGCCGCCGTCACAGTCTAGCTGAACGCGGGCGGCGGCGGCGGCGCCTACGAACCAAGGCAGGAGGGATGGTCGGGTGGGAGAAAGGGCTCCGCATCCATTTTGAGCCGGGGAGCTGCTGGCTCGAGGAGGTGAGGAAGGATTCGCAAGGCGTTCCCCCCTCCATCACCACCCTTGTCCTCTCCGCTGGCTTTTCCGTGGTAAACAAACTAGGCGCGCCTCCTCTGCGCCGCCTCGCCCTTCTTCCGGCTCGGCTTTGGCGACGTTTGCCTTGCGCCCTAAAGGGGTCCTCGGGGCTGCAGATCTTGAGTTGCCTCACAGATCTCCTTCGGCGCTCCCAGAGGGTTTTCTTCCCGTGCCTGTGTTTATATGACAGTTTTCCCTTCCCCTGCTCTGAATGTGCTAGATCGGGACGCCCATAATCCCCAGCCAGCATTAGTTGCCGGGGGGGGGGAGAGTTTACAGCTTGGGGGTTTAAATCCAGCTTCAGGGTTGGAGGAACACTTGTAAACACTCGGGGGGGGGAGCGAGCGAGCTGCGGAGGGACTTTCCTTGTTCCCGTTAGTACTGCGTGGGAGGAGAGTTGTTAAATTAAGCCATTCGCACACGTGATGGTTTAAATCTACTGCTCGCTGTTGAATGAAAAATAGCCTATCCAGAGAGGCGAACAGTTAAACTGCAAATGTTGCATAAAACTAAATATTCACAGTTCCATTATCATGGGCCTAGTAAACAATCTTTCAGCGGTAATGTGCTTTTAATGAAATTCCTAAGTGGTTTTTTCCCCTCTAATGGTTGCTCTGGAGTCAGACTTGGAGGCTTTTTCTCTTGACTGAGGTGGGATAATTCATTTGCATCCATCCTCCTATAAGAATGCCTTACTTTTAGCCTAGCATGAAGTAAACATTCCTACTTCTTAAGGTGACACAAAGTAAAGAAAAATGCTGATTTTATTATTTGTCAAGTATTTGGGCTGGTTCTACTTCAAGGACAGACCTTGTGTTTGTTTAAACTAGTTTGCGTGCTTGATAGGGATATGAAATCCCATTAACCCTTTGCTGATCAGCTACATTTTCAGAGCATTTATGTCCTTGTTCCTACGTTTACATGGAACCCCAGACAAATGTACGGATCAACAAAGGCAAGACAGAACTTGCTGTCAGATCTAGCAATCTAAAAAAGACAAGTCACGAAAGGGGAAAAAAAGAGAAGAGTAAAGAAAAATACCTCAGTAACAACGTTGTATAATTCCAATAACCATTCTTTATAAGCAATTGGAATTACAATTACTGTACATCAGCTATAATACCAGAAACCTGCTAAAAGTCATTGATTTGAATGGAAATACTTTCTGGAATAATTATAAGGAAGGTAAAACTTCAGTAGGACTTTTGGTAACTGTTTTTCCTTTCTGTCTAAAGAATCTTGATAGAAAAACTACTGGTTGATAGGTAAAGAAAAGTAACCAGCCTTGGAAAGATTTTGTCTTGACAGTTTAAAGTAGAATAAAAAGAATACATTTTTTTCAATTAACCTTTTTGCAGATATCAATTTCAATCATATTCAATGAAAAGTTAGAGTCATCCAAGGTATATTATCTTTCTGTATGTGTGTTAGCACTTAAACTGATCTGACTGATATTAATTTGATCCTGTTCTGTTATGACTCCATCAAATCTGTGACTACAAACGAGTGAAAAACGTACATAGTATGTTATCTTTGATATTTGAACTTTATTTACCAAACAAATTATTATTGTAGCTGCTATTCTGTGGCTTATGTTCAATGGGATGTGTAAAAATAAAGGAAAGAGATATGCAGGAGGAGCTTGCAAAAGTTCTGGGAAAAACACTGATAATTTTATATGACTACGGACCATATTTTCTTTTTCGTTTTTTAGGAAGATGTGGATATCCCAAATAGACGTGTCCTAATTACTGGTGCCACTGGACTCCTTGGCAGAGCTGTTTATAAAGAATTTAAAGCAAATCATTGGCACACTCTTGGCTGTGGCTACAGTAGAGCTCGACCTTTGTTTGAACAAGTTAATCTTTTAGATTCTGCTGCTATTCACAGTGTAATCCAAGATTTTCTGGTGAGAATTTGGGAAAGGAAATGTTTCTCATATTGTTCAGAATTGCTAAATAATTTAACTGGTTTTCCAAAATATTAGCATATACTATTCGTTATATATTCTGCTTTTAAACAACTGGGACTTTATTTTTTTTAAATGCTTTAATTAGAAAAAAAATGGTACTGCAGAAAATACCGTATTTTTCAGAGTATAAGACGCACCGGAGTAAAAGATGCACCAAAGTATTGAAGAGGCAATTTTTTTAAAAAAGTAGGTAGGTAGACACAGGGATAGAGAGGGAGAGAAATAGAGAGAAATATAGTAGGTAGAGAGAAAGAGGGAGAGAGTAGTTAGGTAGGTAGGTAGATAAAGGGATAGAGAGTGAGAGAAAAATAGAGAGAAATACAGTAGGTAGGTAGGGTGAGAGAGAGAGTGTAGGTAGGTAGATAAGTTGGTAGAGGGACAGAGTGAGAGAAATAGAGAAATACAGTAGATAGATAGGGAGAGAGAGAGTAGGTAGGTTGGTAGGTAGAGGGAGAGAGAGAAATAGAGAAATACAGTAGGTAGGTAGGGAGAGAGAGTAGGTAGGTAGATTAGAGAGAGAGAGAAATACAATAGGTAGGTAGGGAGAGAGAGAGTAGGTAGGTAGGTGTTTTCAGGTGTATTTATCCATGTGCTGGAGAAGGAAATCGCTGACAATCTGCAGCATCTTAAGACTTTGTTTCTGCTGGCCCAGCACTTGATCAATGTAATTCTCATCAATCAGTTAAAGAGCTTTCCAAAAGGGAAAAAAAAGTTTTTGCACTCTAAAAACCTCCCAAAATGGCCCATTTTTCGCAAAAATGAGCTCTTAAAAAAATAATGAATAGCTTTGGGGGAGCAAAAATGAGCAAAAAAGGCCCATTTTTCATGAAAACAGGCCCATTTTTTGTCAAAAAAATTGCATTCATAGCCTTATGAAGGCTTATAGAGTGCTGCTGGTGGCTAGGGGGCAAAAATGGCTTGTTGTTTGCTCATTTCTGCTCCCCAGCCCCCAGGAGCTCCCTGAAAGCCTCCATAAGGCTATGCACTGCCATTTTGGTGAAGGGGGCAGGGCTTCGGGAGGCAAAAAAATGGTGTATTCGATGTATAAGACGCACCAAGATTTTCAGCCTCTTTTTTGAGGAAAAAAGGTGCATCTTATACTCTGAAAAATACGGTAAATTTAATAAATTATTGAATTTATTAAAAGTGGGGTCATACTTCTAGAATTCTTTACTTCATGTTGTCTGTTGAATTTCTTTGTAACGGAATAGGGTAATAAGCAAACTGCTAAACAGCAAAATAATTTTGAATGGATAAATATTGTATACATTCTGGGGGATCACAGGTAAATTAGTCTTTCAGCAATATAACATGAAGTTTTTGATAGATAAAGGGTAGTTAAATGAAAGTTCAGTGGTCCTCTTTGAATGAACTTATTCATATGTGTATATTCCAGCCTCATGTGATAATACATTGTGCAGCTGAGAGAAGGCCAGATATTGTAGACAGTCAACCAGATGCTGCTGCTCAGCTCAATGTGACTGCTTCAGGAATTATAGCAAAAGAAGCAGGTAAAAATTATTGATTTTTTTTAAAAAAACGAGGTTAAATTATTATTTTCTATATTCTAAGTGTAGGTAGTTCGACCAGTGTTGAAGAATTTCTGTCAGTTAATGTTTCATAACATGCTTTGTTAAAAGAGGAATGTGGGATCTACTGATTGCTATAAAGCCAGATGGAATAGTCCCTTAGTTACACATTTAATTATGATAAATGTTTTTCAAATTTAGCTCAAGTGGAAGCATTTCTGATCTACATTAGTACAGACTATGTATTTGATGGAACAAACCCTCCATACAAGGAGAATGATGTACCAAATCCTCTAAATCTCTACGGCAGAACCAAACTAGAAGGGGAAAGAGCAGTTTTAAAAAACAATGAAGGTAAGTTAATTTCTGGGTACACATTTCCCCATATTGTTTTATAATAAAAACAACAATAGTTACATTGGTAGATTGGTAGAGGGTGAATGGGAAGGAGAGCCAGTGTCTTGGACTCATTGATACCAAGAATGTTGTTTTATTTTCATTTACCAAGATTAATTCTCCATAAAGTGTGAAATTCCATATTTTTGGAATGTTAATTCAATATCATAATTTAACTACTACATCCCCCCCTCCAGGTTTGCGTACTCAGATTTGATGGAGTCAAAACAGAACAGGGCCAAATCAATATGAGTCAGATTAACTTAAGTGTTAACACACATACAGAAATAATCTGATATCCACCCTTTTCTAAAATACTCTTTGAAAATTTCAGTAGATAAGATTTATTTTTAATTAATTAATGTCTTAAGTCATCTAAGTTTCGCTTCTTGGATGAGAATGTCTTCAAAGAAGAAACAAAGTCCAGTTGCCTCTTGAGCAACCATGACTAGGATGACTGAGAATCTCCATAGACTTAACTATGCATTTTGGGATGCATCGAATGGTGTTGGAGTATGAACAGATTTCCAGGGGGAAAAAATTGCAGACTACAAGAACCATTTGCACTTTGGTTTGAGGTACAGACAACACAATCACTCATCCCAAATAGCCTGTGCCTGTCTTCAACAGTGAAGGGACACAGGCAGAAAACTTCCTGCAGCCAAGAAGGGTCCATTCCCATTTGCACTACTCATGTGACTCTGAGAACAGGGATAAACCTCCAGGTTTATCAGTGACCCTCTGAAAGAATGCAAATGACCAGGTGTCTGCAAGGAATATAAATCCTTCCATTCCCAGCATCCATTCAGAGCTGAAGAAGATTTTTGGATGAGAAGCGAATTGTTTTCAAAATAAAAACAAGAAAATCCAGTTGCCTCTTGAAAAAGCACCTTTGGAACAAACATGACCTGGATGACTGAGAATCTCCATAGACTTTTGGTTGGGTTGGATTGTACATAAGAATCAGCTTGCTATGTTCGTAATGGAAAAACATAAGAAATGGAAGAATGCTACATAAACAAGTGTATTATGGCTGTGAGAATTAAAGGAAATATACTCTGAATAGGTTGTGCATTACATAGATAATAAAAATAGAAAGAGGAAAGAAAGGGTGAAATGAAATAAGCAGCTACAAAGACTTTGTATTTTGAATTTTTAAATGATAGTTCTTGTATGTATTTCAGAGCTTGTTGAATGTGCAAGCTCATATTGGTAGTTTCCAAAGTATTATTACCTTAAGTATACTGCACTATGAGATTTTATTGTCAAAATTATCACGGGAAACAAAACTGTCTAGAATTCATTTCGACAGTTGGAATTATTCTAGGAAATATTGCCAGAAACAGTTTTGAAGCAGTTTCCAGACTTTTTTTTTTAAATTTGGCTTCTTCCAGTTAAATCTGTTCCTTTTCCATGTTTTTTTTCTATTGATGTGAAGTTTACAGCATGCTGGGCAATTGCATGGATATGTATTTTGATTTCTGAAACATTTATGGCTTTTATTTCTTTTTTCTTAGGTTCTGCCATCCTTAGAATCCCTATTTTATATGGAGAAGTGGAAAAGCTGGAAGAAAGTGCTGTGACCACTATGTTTGATAAGGTGCAGTTCAGTAACAAATCAGCCAATATGGACCATTGGCAGCAAAGGTTTCCAACATATGTCAAGGATGTAGCCATTGTTTGCCGACAGCTAGCTGAGAGGAGAATGGTGGTAAGAACTTTCTTATATGTATTATATCAGGTTTGAAGCACTGCTTCACATGTTTGATGTCTACAAATAATTTTTTTATGTATTTGAGGTTTTAAAAATAAATGCAAACTTCCTAAAAGCAATAATAATGTGTATCTGATTACAGTGCAACATGAACAATATAATAAAGTTCTGATCAAAACATGTGGAATACTTACATAAGAACACGTGGTTAAAATTTACAATACAATGTATGATACTGTTGTTCTTAAGATTGAGATAATAAGTAAATAGGAATTCTAAGGTGGCAGAATAATGGTATTGTTGGAAGATGAGAAATAAATATAGAGATTTTTTATGCTTATCTGAAAAAAAAAACCAGCTAGATGATTCAAAATTTTAAACAAAAATTGCTTCTGTCAACTCTTCCTTCCCATATATGTCTATACAAGGCTAAACTTAATATTCAGAGAGTTCACTGAGTTTTTTTTTAATGTTGCATTTTATTAATGCATCATGGAGTGCTAGAGATTATTTGTAACAAAAACAGTTGTAAAACAGCCGCAACTATTCTGGAGAAGACATTGAGGTTTTTTTTTCCTAGTAACACTATTGTGTACAAAGTATCATGTAGCCTGAGTTAAATACATGTATAGTAAGTATTACATTATATAGCATAGCAATATGTTTTAATAATGCAAAAAACAGTGCATTGAATTAAATGCTGCTTCTGATATTATTTAGTGGCCTCCCACAAAGCTTGTAATTTATATTCCCCTTCCTGAAAATGAATTCAAATTATATGTGTTTGTTGTTTTTCCAAGGATCCATCCATTAAGGGAACATTTCACTGGTCTGGTAATGAACAGATGACTAAGTTTGAAATGGCAAGTGCTATGGCTGACGCTTTCAATCTTCCTAGTAGCCACTTAAGACCAGTAAGTAATTAATCAGAATGAGCTAAGTTGTAGTTGGTAAACATTTGATATTTGTTTTATATACTGTTATGAAATGTTATAATCCAATTATTTGATCTTTCTTTGGCTCTTTGAGAAGCAATGTTTGCTTTTGTCCCTGCAATTTTAAGTGATAACCTTATAACAATGTAACTCAGAAATTTCCGCTGCAATTAAGATGGTATTTGGAAAGGATGAAAAATTGCTTTCTGATTATAGTCTCTCATAGCTCAGTGAATTGTCCTTTTACATGCCTTTTATGTAAATACTCACCTAAGTGAAAGGAATTCTAGGCACCTATGGATCTGGAAAATTAGAAAAGAAATACTTTAAAGCAGGGGTCCCCGACCTTTTGGACCTCAGGGATCACTAAATTCATAATTTTAAATCCCACGGATCACTAATACGAACTGCCTAATAGTTGGATGGGCGTGGCTATGTGGTCATGTGATGATGGGCGTGGCCGATGTCACATCGAAGGGGTGCCTTGCCGGTGTTTACTTGCCCCTCCCCTGCCAGCCCCAATTGGAAGCAGTTGTTGGACCTAAGCAGCCACCATAAGAAAGAGTTAGCAAAATAGCTGGCTCAGTTCAAATTGGGTCTGACTGAGAAGTAGGCTCAGCAGAAGCACATCACTGAGGACTACAAACATAGGCTTTCCAAGCAGAGGGAAGACCTGCGGGAGGGCAATGCCAGGTACTGGTGCCTGGTGGCTAAATGGGCTGAGATGGTCATCCAGTTCCAGGCCATGATTCAGTCCCACTGGAACAAGGCCCTCCACTCTTTATCACCAGTGACACTTCCTTCCAGCCTTCACCCAAAGCCTCAGAGCATCAGGAGGTTGAAGCAGAGCCGAAGTTGGAATTTCTGCCCCCCTCCGACCCACACAAAAAGACCCTGAAGGGGGAGATTCTCTGGAAAACACTTATGTCACTTTTTTATAAGTGCAGTTATAACTTCGAATGGTCCTCAAATAAGTGGTTGCAAGTTGAGCACAGCTTGTAGCAACTTTTGCTCTATTTACAGTCGAAGGCTACCTTTAGAAGCTTCTTTTCAGAAGACACAAATGACTTTAATGTCTGCGTGTATCTTTGATTCCGTGACTAAAACTTGGATAGACATTTTGGCAGATAATCTTTGGTTCTGTTGTGCAATTTTTGCAGATTTCAGGATTCCTTGTGATATTATTACAATATTACAGCATGAGAGAGAAAAATGGTTTTGAGATGGGAGACAGAGGATCCTTAGAAACAACTGCATTTCAGTATTTTTTTTATTCTGAACAATAAGTACATTGGTCTTTTAAATTAAAGATTACAGATAGCCCGGTGCTGGGTGCTCCTCGTCCTAAGAATGCTCAGCTTGACTGTTCCCGTCTTCTGATGTTGGGCATTGGTCATCATACTCCGTTTCAAGTTGGGATCAAAGAATCACTTTGGCCTTTCCTCACTGACAAGAGATGGAGACAGACAGTATTCCACTAGCTTGTAAATATTTTAGTGTAAGTATGGTATATGACGCACTTTTTTAAAAAAGGGAGAAAGAATAGTTTTGTATTCAGCATTCTGTGTTTCAAGTTGAATCAGGTAAAATATGGTCTTGCACTAGTGAAATTGTAAGAAGTGTTGATAAAAAAATTTAACCTTGTTTGAAGCTGTTAATATATGTTTAGCTTATCATAAAAATCTAGTGATCTACAATTATTGCAGTCATCAATAACATGGAAGGAGAATGTTTCCTCACATGCAATTTTTGTGTTTCAAACTGTTGGATAGAATCTCTCTTGGCATTTATTTTCTTGATTACTATAAATAAACATTGTAATGCAGAACTTCAATGTTTCCAAATGCAATTTGAAACTAGAGTGAAAAAGCACTGGACCTGCTTTAGATATGATTAGAAAAAATCTAATAAAAAAACTTTATTTTTGTTTGGAATGATTGTGTACTTACACTTCACATGTTTCCACATTGTACTGCATCTTGAAACTCCAGCATTGCATTAAACAGTTCACATCCCTTTCTCAACAATATCATTGTAAATGCACTGCATAACTGATGTTATTTACTATGTCGTAAAAGTACATTTCCTTACACTTCAGTCAATAATAATTGAAGGCGATAAAATCCTGAAAATTATTCAAAGAAAATATTAATTCATTAAATTTGAAATAATTACAGAATTATTTAAAGAGAGCTGTTGCAGAACAGCTATTTTCAGGCAGTGACATACATCATTAAGTAGTACATTATAACATAAAAGGCAAAACCTAAAGAATGCAAGTACTTAATAGAATTTGGAATCCATATCTACTTTAAGTTTACTTTTTAAATGCAAATGTATTTTTATCTTAGTAATGAGTATTATTTATAAGGATTCTGCTAAAACAACATAACGTACATTGTGGCAGCACTTTTTTCCTACTACTTCCTGATCTCCCAAGGTAATGCACCCAATAAAAAAACAATTAGCTTGTTCCTATGACTTTTCGTTCAAAATATGATAGAGTAGCAATCTAATTAATAAAATAATTTGAGGTCTTCTGGCTGTCATTGCTTCACAACAGAAAACATTGCTTTTATTTGAAATCTTGCTAATGCTTTGCTTAATTGAAAATATAAAATTAAATAACTATCATTAATATAATAAGAAGGACATCCCTCCATCCTGGTCCTCCTTGACCTCTCAGCGGCTTTCGATACCATCGACCATGGTATCCTTCTGCGAAGACTGCGGGAGGTGGGAGTGGGAGGCACCGTGTTACGGTGGTTCTCCTCCTACCTCTCGGACAGGTCGCAGTCGGTGTTAGTGGGAGGGCAGAGATCGTCCCCAAGGCCCCTGAAATATGGGGTGCCGCAGGGTTCGGTCTTATCCCCCCTACTATTTAACATTTACATGAAACCGCTGGGAGAGATCATCCGTAGGCACGGGATTAGATACCATCAATACGCGGACGATACTCAATTGTATCTGTCCGCCCCGTGCCAAATCAATGAAGCGGTTGACGTAATGGACCGGGGGCTTGAAGCCGTCATGGACTGGATGAGGATTAACAAGCTTGTGCTCAACCCAGAAAAGACCGAGTGGCTGTTGTGTTTTCCTCCCAAAAATTTGGCCACTAATCCAACACTCAGGCTGGGGGGTCAAATTTTACACCCCTCAGAGAGGGTTCGCAACTTGGGAGTCCTCCTGGATCCACAGCTGTCATTCGACCATCATATAGCGGCTGTGACCAGGGGGGCATTCGCCCAGGTACGCCTGGTGCGCCAGTTGCGACCCTACCTGAACCGGGAGGCCCTCACAACAGTCACTCGGGCCCTCGTGATTTCTAGGCTGGAATACTGCAACGTGCTCTACATGGGGCTGCCCTTGAGGAGCATCCGGCGACTTCAGCTAGTGCAGAACGCAGCCGCGCGAGTGATCGCGGGTGCACCCCGATTCACCCGCATTACACCTATCCTCCGCGAGCTGCGCTGGCTACCTGTCGATCTCCGGATGCGCTTCAAGGTGCTACTGATCACCCATAAAGCCCTACATGGCAGTGGATCTGGATACTTGAGAGACCGCCTTCTGCCAATTACCTCCCTACGACCTATAAGATCCTATAGGTTAGGCCTCCTCCGCATTCCATCGGCCAGCCAGTGTCGGCTGGCAACCACAAGGAGGAGGGCCTTCTCAGCAGCGGCCCCGACCCTTTGGAACGAGCTCCCCGTAGAGATTCGCACCCTCTCCACCGTCCAGGCCTTCCGCACAGCCTTGAAGAACTGGCTCGCCCGTCAGGCCTGGGGATAAGGACCATTACCCCGCCCGAATGTTGTATGCATGTTGCTTATTATTTTATTATGTGTTGTCGTCTTAGTGTTGTATTCCCCCCTCCCTGGTTTTCTGTGAGCCGCCCTGAGTCCCCTCAGGGAAAAGGGCGGCCTACAAATAAAATCAAATGAAATGAATGAAATAATAGGTAATGGTAAAGGTTTCCTCTATCCAGTTGTGTCTGACTCTGGGCGGGTAGTGCTTATCTCCATTACATAGCCAAAGGAACCAGTGTCATCTGAAGACATTTCCACAGTCCTGTGATCAGCATGACAGCACAGCGCAGAGTGTGCGGCGAAACATGGAACACTGTTACTAAGTGTTGCCTATTTATCTACTCTCATTTTCATGCTTTCAAACTGCTAGGTGGTAGGAGCTGGTGCAAGAAAAGGGAGCTTAACCTTTGCCTGGCATTCAGGTCTCAAACCTAGGCTGTTAGCTTTCCAGCTGATGTTCAGCTTAACCACTGACCCATAGCGCCCCCATCACTAACGTGTTATATTTCTTGAAAAATCTCTTATAGAAATTAGAAGCATATTTCTTTAACTTGGAAGGAATTACAAGCATATATATTAGAATTTAATTTAACAGATATTTGGGTGTTTTAAAATACAGAATGTAGAGAATACACTTTTTTACGTGTACTTCAAAATTGTTTCAAATTATTTTTTTTAAAAAAACCAAGGTTCTTCTACTTTATCAAATTATAGACTCTTCAGTAAGTCCACTGCAATGTCAAACCAAGCTCCAGGGACTGAAAGCATGAAATTTAACTCTTATAAACCAATAAATCCTACATGGTATTTGAATATGTTCTTGTAAGAGTTCTCTTTTTATAGAACATATTTAAGAAGGACTTTTTAAAAAAAATTAAAAGCTTTGTTCATTTACAAGAACGCAACAGACTACGTCAAGCACTTAGATTAACAAAGCATTTACTGGAGCTAATACACAGAACAATTTAAATATTTGAACTGTATTAACAAAAAATATTAGGAATCATAAGAGAAAACTAGAAATTACTAGCTTATCACTTGAAACAATAAAACAGAGAAAGTTTTATTTCTGCAGTTCAGGCTCACGATGGACAGTTATTTACCAAAACAAAATCTATTTTATGGTATTTGTATTAACTTAACGAGCTCCCTGTTGAGATCTGGACCCTTACTACCCTCCTGGCCTTCCGCAAAGCCACCAAGTCCTGGCTGTTCCAGCAGGCTGGGGGGAGCTGAGAAGCATCTACCTCCACGGAAATTGTGAATGTTGGTTTTGTTTTTAATATATTGTCTTTGTCTCGTTCCCCCCTTTCCCTTGTCTTTTGTGAGCTGCCCGGAGTCCTCCGGGAGTGGGCGGCATACAAGACTAATTAATTAATTAATTAATTAATTAATTAATTAATTAGGGATTCTAGTAGCTGCACAACAAGTTATCAATTTCCTGAGAAGTGCTGAAGAGATTTCTTGGGATGATAAAATTAAATAAATACAGCTGTTCACATTGCAAGAAATCTGAAGCTGGGGAAAGACTTTGAATCAGACTTCCAAATGAATACAGACTTATTGGCACCTACAGAGTTAGAGATCTATAATCATTTAATCTTTTTATTTTCTGTTTATCATTTTATGCTCCCACAAGATGTACACACTAGTTCAATACTTTTGCTTGATGTGAATGTTAAAATAACCTTCCTATCCAGGAGACTTCATAAAGTTATATGTATAATTTGACCATGTGGATCTGGATTTATTAAAATAAATAGACAAGAACCTGACAATATTAATCTGGTAATTAATATGGATATTGTAGCTGATGAAATTAGTTCTAATTTTTTTCATATGAAAGGAAAGCCTTTGAAATGGTACAAACGAAATTAAATGCTACAATGCTTCGTATCTATTTTTTGTTCATTGGATTACTGTTTATCCAATAGCTAGAGTTATTAAGAATAGAATTGTTTTTCAGACTTTCAAATTATATTGTGGCATCTGTAAGGATGCACTTTGTTTTTTAATTTTCAATTTCTTTCGTGAACTATTGGCTTCTTGGGATAACTATTTTCAAAAGACTGAGGATATTTGACAATGAATCTAAATTGTTCTTACATGCTGATGATATTCTTGGTAACTATGCAATGTCATTACTAAAATCTTATTGAAGTCTTATAGCAATATGGTTAATACTCTGGTTATACCTGGAACAAGGCTAATTTGCCTTTGACAGTTTGTCTATGAAAGTATGTATTAGATTAGGATTTACCATTTGTACAGATTGCATAAAATATTTGGGTTTATGATTTTTTTAAAACAATTATGTCACAATATGTTAAATTCAATATTTGTATAAATGTAATTTAAGTAAATATAATTTGATAGTTAAAAGTCTCATTAAATCTTGGGGCAAAGTTAATGTTATCAAAATAAAGATTACACTGAGATTTATATATATATTAAAGAGATAGCAATAGCAGTAGACTTATATACCGCTTCATAGGCCTTTCAGGCCTCTCTAAGCGGTTTACAGAGAGTCAGCATATTGCCCCCAACAATCTGGGTCCTCATTTTACCCACCTCGGAAGGATGGAAGGCTGAGTCAACCCTGAGCCGGTGAGATTTGAACCGCTGAACTGCTGATCTAGCAGTAGCCTGCAGTGCTGCATTTAACCACTGCGCCACCTTGGCTCATGTAAAGAGATGTAAATGATAACTCGTACTATAAACTGATAATGAGAAAAAAAATGTGGTGGGCAAAGCCCCTCAAATATCCTTGATCAAACTGCATTTACTTATGATAATGATGCTTTAACGTATCATATTTTCCACTATATGATCTGGTTTTGTTTTAACATTTTTGGAGGGAAGAATGAGATTTGAATCCCCTTCTTTTGGAGAGCATGATGGCACAATGATTAGAGTGCAGTACTGCTTACTCCAGGAGTTCAATTCTGAGTGGCTCACTCAGCCTTCCTTCCTTTCGAAGTCAGTAAAATGAGGACCCAGATTGTTGGGGGGCAATATGCTAACTCTGTAGTTGCTTACAGAGGGAAGTTAAGAACTGTGAAGTAGTATATAAGTCTTAAGTGCTATTGATATGTACTGTATGTAACAGTCCTGAAACATTAGCAGATGCAGGTCCCAGGTATATTAAACAGGGATGTTCATTTTGAAGTTGGAAGCTGCTATGGACATTTGGCTGTTCATAGGTTAGTAAATATATTTTTCATACAGAATAAAATGAAAAGAAATTATGCTGGGGAATAAGCCACAGCTGAAAGTAGTGGGGAAATTGTTTTAGCAGAAAACTTGAATTAACCAAGTTAACTACACTTCAGATAAATCAATTCATAATGATTGCTTTGAAAATGTAGAGGTTGAGTATTGAATATGATTTATCTTTAATACTCCCTACATATATGTAGAAACATAATCAAACAGTAGGCCTCAAATGTGCTAGCTAGCAACCTCCGAGGTACCTATTTAAATCCCTGTTTATATTAAATAGAGATGGACATTGACATTAGTAGTATAAGAAATTTGAAGGTTCATTAACTTTTATGATTGTCCAGTTGTACTTTGGTTTCAATTGACTATATACAGTATATCAACACTCTTGTTATGAGCAATCCTGTTGTATAATTTTTTTCTTAAACTTGGAGTAAACAGCAGTAAGCATCCTCTTAAAGAATTTTTTTATGATTTTGTTTTAGAAACTGGAATTTAGGATGCTTATAATGTGATTGATTTTCTAGGGAAGAATTTCCCTAAGAGTTGCCTAAATTACTGGAAAATAGCTAAATGGTTTTTGGTTGTTGGCTAAAATCACAGAGTTGTTTATTTTAAAAAACAGAAGAGTCGTTAATTGAGGAAGCTGAAGACTATTCTGTGAAAATGAACCAGGAAACAGTTACTCAAGTGTGTGTAGAAAAATATGGCTAACCAGTTTTTTCTTTAGAATAAGCAGTTGTCCTATAAAAATATAGGATGCAGTCCTAGTAAATAGACAGAATGGAATAGTTTGTTTATTCCAATTATAGTGTGATCTCAGTAATCTGAGTGACAATCCTTGCATAGCCCATTTACATGTGAGTAGGAAGTGGAGGGAGGGAGCAAAGTTTATGGAAAAATGGTCCCTTTTCATAACCCAGAAATATCATTAGCAGGGATAGAAGCCTAACTGCTTTATTTTGATGTGGCAGTGTTTTGTCTTATAAAAACAAAATGTACATACGATAAGTGTATGTATATAAATATTCACCTAACAAAACATTTCTCACTTTCATAAGTGTATTTTATGCAATTCGAGCACATTATTGAAAATTAAGCCTTATAATTTTTTAACATAATCATCAAAGAAAAAGTGGAAAGGTTTTGTCCAATTATCATAACTACCTTTCTTCCCTGCTTTTTATATACAGTTTGTTTCACTGATACCTTAAATTGTGATCTATTAAAAGTTTCTTTAAGTAACAAAACAGGTGTCCTTAGGAAGCTGAATTTTGAAGTTCTGGTCCTATTATTATTATTATTTTGCTCCACACTCATATGGAGGGGTCTTTCCCCCATTCTAGGATGCATCCCTTTTTAATAGCAGTTGGGAAACATTTATAACATTAAAATAAATGATGTTA